>NC_060909.1:13021291-13321291 GCF_014805685.1 Silurus meridionalis
TTGTAATGCTGTTCCTTCAATTTAAAATATCTAGTTTGAGATTTATAACTTTTTTTTTTTTGAACTACATTAGACTACATTAGGGGTCGGGTCCTGCCGTTAAAAAACTTGGTAAATTTTACTCAAGCTATTTTTACTTGGATAGATTGTACGACCAGTAACTTTCCTTGTACTGGTACTACATTTGTAAGTAGAATTTAATTGAAGAATCAGTACTTTTCCTTGAGGAGAATATTTTGTTACTCATTCCACCTCTGATCAGTATTACATTCCTATTTGAGATTTGATCTGTAAAGGTTTTGAGGTGTTTGAAATGCTCCTAGTGTGTAATTTGCTTAGATTTCTTAGTTCTTTCTATGACTCCAGAAAATGTTTCAGGTTAGAACATAAAACAGATTAAATTAATTGCTCTCTGACTCATGTACTTAGAAGTAGAGATCAGCATAATATTCTAAATCTTCATCTTTCTGGGCTTCTTCCATTTATACAACCTTTACTGAAATCACTGATGTTGTTAATGTCAATGAGCCAGCTAACTAAATTTGGTGTTTGTTTATGCTAATGTCATGTTCAAATTAATGAAAGTCCCAACTTATGTAGCTAGCTTTTACAGAGGGAAATTGTAATTATTATTTTATATAGGAGCAAGTGAAGATAGATAGATAGATAGATAGATAGATAGATAGATAGATAGATAGATAGATAGATAGATAGATAGATAGATAGATAGATAGATAGATAGATAGATAGATGCACATGCCAAACTTAATCAATGAAAATCATTTGTTAATCATGTTATGAACAGTTGCATATTTGCTTCTGACAGTAACAAACTGTAGAAAATGGAGACATCTTACATAAATGTTTGCATTGATAAAATATTCATTTTATGTGTCAAAAATAGAACAAATTATTCAGGATTATTATTATTTTTTTAAATAATTCATTTATCTTTGTCCTTTTATTTCGGTTGTGTATAATAAATTGGTAAACTAAATAAAATGAATCACATATATAAAGATGTTTGAAATGATCAGGTCATTGTTTTCGTTGTTACTGTGCATCCCTGGCTTATTAATTAGTTACTTTTACATTAAGCATTTAATTCAATTGATTTAATATAATAAAAAGAGAAAAGTTCACTATATTTTTAAGTTCCATAAAGTTCCTTTTGTAAGTATTATAGTGTTCTTAGGATGTCTTAATTAATTAGGTATTTCGGTGCTCTGTAATGGAGACGTCTCCTCTGGAACTTTCCACTTTGCTCCACTTCTGTGACTGAAACATCTCAGAGAGCCTCGTATGGTGAACAGCAGGTAGAGGCGTGTGACAGCAGGAACTCCGCATATGTAGGCCAACCTGGTGGGGTGGAAAAAAAATTATTTTGAGACTCACAGAGGACCGACGGTGTGAAAACAATTAAGATTTTTTTAGTGCCTTTAATTAACATTTTATTTAATGGCTTTGTCTCTCAGGTCTTATTCGCTAGAGGTACAGCTAATTAAAATATATATCCTTCAAAATCTTAATAAGTATGGCATACAGGGCGCTCGGGATAAAGGGACGGAGCTGAGGCGGGAAAAATACTCAAGCTGAAGCAGGAGGAGGATGATAATGATAAAGATGAGCATGATGAGGGATTTATAGCTTATTCTTTTAGACACTGAGCAGTGCATAAGGACAGAGAGAGACAAAAAGAAAGAGAGAGAGTGTGAGTTTTGTAATCTCAAGGCCACTGATTATCAGGGATCAGGGATATGATCTGTAGTAACCAATCAGAAGCAAAATCTTACTTCTCATCTAATTATGCCAATTTATTAACCCACTTTCACTACTGGTAGTTTAAATTTCCCCTTTTTATTAATTAGGTCAATTAAAATAAGTGCTGAACGGTAAAGCAATTTAAAACTGGACACAAAATGTTGGCTTAGAAGCGCTTCAAGGACAGAAAAAAGCCGTTCCAACATCCTGAAGCATTTCTGTAAATTTATCTCTGATATACTTTTAGAAACCTGAGGCATTGTGGGATATGGAAGCAGATTAATAAAATACTGGTTTAAATTTTATACATTTGACCATTCTAATGATAAAATGTATTACATTTATATATATATATATATATATATATATATATATATATATATATATATATATATATATATATATTTTTTTTTTTTCATATATACATATATTTGTCATAAAATGTATTAACTTCATATTGTAAGAATTATTTTATTTAAAATTCCCACATACTGCATTCATTCCAAAATTCTTGAAAATAAAACACTTTTTAGTTCTTAATTTCATTTAAAAAAAAAAAAATAACACTACGCAGTGTGAGCAGTTTCTCTGATCCTCACGCCCACACACATGACGAAAGATAAATATATGAACAGAAAATAAATGAATGCAGTCATTTTGAAGAGTTTTAGTCGTTTCCAGTGCACTCGACTTGCTGGACCTTTAGAGCTGCATGAGAATGAATAAAATAGGTTTTTTCAACTTCACAATTTTATTATTTAAAAATGTTTTTTTTATGTTTTTACATTAATTCACACAGATAATGTTTTGTTTAACCTCTTCTTTTCAATAACAACAAGAAATTCATGATAAAAATTCAATATGAATGTGGGCCTTGCAATGATTATGGTTCGATACAGATTATTATGAACATGATTTAAAGCATTGTATAATGTATAAGAAAGGATGGTTGGTGAACCAGCAATGGTTTAGAATGCCAAGGTTCACTTATGCATGTGGGATTAGAAGGCTATCTTACCTGGTCCAATCCCCCTAGAAAAAAAGTTAATGTTGGCTTTGATAAAATAAAAAAATAGCTTGCTGTGTATGTGGCTGCATAGCTGCAGACCAGCCAGAGTTTCCCTGCTGACCCCCAAACACCACCAGGGTCACCTACAATGAATACAGAACCATCAGAAATGGACCATGGAGCAGTGGAAGAAATTGGCCTGCTCTAATGTATCTTGTTTTTATTTTTACATCTTGCAGACAGCTGTGTGTGTGTGTGTGTGTGTGTGTGTGTGTGTGTGTGTGTGTGTGTGTTGCTTACAAAATGAAGAGACGGCACCAGGATGAACTATGGAGAGAAGGCAGTGTGATGCTCTGGGCAATGTTCTGTTAGAGTCCTGTTATTCATGTGGATGTTACTTTGACACATTCTTAAACATTGCGGCAGATCCTTTAGCAGAATAATTCTCTCTGACACTCATAAATTGTTCAGAAATGGTTTAAGGAACTTGACAAGGTGTTTTCTTGGCCTTCAAATTCTCAATTAAATATTTTTTAAATGTACATTTATAACAGCTAAACAATGTTGAGGTGTGCAGTGATGGTGATCAAATGCAAACTGTAGTCCTGAGTCAGTGTAGCAGACTGTTGACATTAAGTACATCCTCAATGTTTCTGTCTTACTCCATAATTTCATAGATCCCCAGGCCACTGATGTGAAACATCCCCAGCTGCATAGAGTCGCATCCAATCGAAGAGAACACCATCTAGAGGCAGGCCGGGACAAAGCGGGCAGATCCGAGGAGAAGAGAGGGGCAGGAACAGTGATCACTGGAACCTTGGGAGCATGTTTAACTCGACCAAGAAAGAGAAAGAGAGAGAGATGAAAAACGACCCACCACACCATCGTCAACAAACTGAGTGAACATGTGAGAGTGAGGGAACAACAGCATATATGTTTCCCAGTTCTCCAAACACTCTATCCATGATTCCTCCAGATCTGCTCCTTTACCTAAGAAAAATCTGCTGATAAAAGACTTAATAAATATGTAAAATAAATATGTTTTCAGCCTCAACTTGAACACTGAGACTGTGTCTGAGTCCAGAACACTGAGTGGAAGGCTGTTCCAAAACTGTGGGGATTTATAAGAGAAAGATCTGCCCACTACTGTAGTTTTTACAAATAGCCTGCGTCTTTTGATCTAAGTAGGCTTTATACGTCGGTAGTAGTATTTTATAATCAATGCGAGATTTAATTGAGAGCAGTGTAGACTGATTAAAACAGTGATGTGGTCATATTTTCCAGATCTATTTATGCACTTACTCGAACACCCAGACAGTAAATTGTTACAGTAGTCTAACCAAAAGCATAAACTAGTTTTTCTGCATCTTGTAACAAAATCATTTTTCTAATTGTAGCAATATTTCAAAGGTGAATGAATGTGAACCTGGTAGTGTTATTCACATGAGCCATGAAAAAAGACTAGAGTGAATAATCACATCTAGGTCTTTGACTGCTGTTCACACTGAGATGGAAACACCATGCATATTAATCCGAATGTTTACTTATAGCAGCATGTGGTCCTAGTAAAACTACCTCCATCTTATCTGAGTTAAGTTTGCCAGATAGCAGGTTGCAAAGCATCAGTGGGATGTATTGAGACAATAAAGTATGAACTATGTTGGCCCCGTCTTACTTACAGGACTTAAATAATCTGCTGCTAGGATCTTGGTGGCAGATACCACAGCACACCTTCAGAGGTCTTGTGGGGTCCAGGTCAGTGCTGTTTCAGTGGCACAAATAGAACTACACAATATTAGGGAGGTGCTTTAAAAGTTTTTGGTGTATAATGAATACATTTTATTCTATTATATTAGAAATTATAATGATATACATTTTATTCTTATATTTTAATTTTATTTTATTAGATCACTACTGTATCAAATATTTAACTATAAATGAGTGCATGTTTACTGAGTTAATTGCTTCATTATGTCCATAAAACAGCCAAGACTAAATCATCTTTCTCCTAACTGCTACATGTGTTACACTGAGCTTTAAAATTCTCAAAATTCGAATGCTCTGGAGACTCCGGACTCCTCTAGCCTAAAATTGGACTCACGACAGGAGAAATGTCCGATACGGGTTTAGGTTCAGCATTTTTTCTCTCTATTTCACACTTGCGACAGTGTCTGGTGTTCGGTAGGAATCTGGAAGGAGAAATGTCTGATCTGCGCTGGAGATTTATCCCTTCCTCTACGGCTGAGGGACAGAAAAGCAATACGGCCCTGAAGCTTCGCAAGGTTTCTGCTGTGAATTATGGACGCTAAGCTACTGCTGCTCTGCTCTGACACGTCATAAATCACACACCAAGCTGAACTTTCCTATTCTTTATTTATTTATTTTCCAACTCCTCAATTTTTTGTCCTCTAGCGACTGAAAAAATACAGAGCTATATCAATGGGAAAAAAAAAGGAATGGTGGAAAGGGGATTGTTTTAATCCGTCTGGGTGTTTGAACTTGAACGATGGGTGTCATTTATTATGGATGACAGACATGCAGCTGTGTCCAATATTTAACAAATGATTCAAAAATAAAATATCTGCAAAGTTTTTTTTTTTTTTTATCCTACTGGAATTAAAACTAGTCTATGAGTTCCAATTTTACCTGTTTGACAAAAAAGATAATAACAACCACATGTAATTACAGAAATCACATCCAATCCCAGGAAATTACAATCACATGTAAACACACTGAATCACAACAGTCACAGGTATTTACAAATAACAAAAAGAAATAACAGGTATTCACAAGTAACAACAATCACATTTGGTCACAGTGAATAACAAGCACAAGTAATAATAATCACATGTAATCACAGACATGCACAAATCATCACATGGGTAATCACATGTAATAAACAATAATTTTAGCACAGAAAATACATAGTTAAATTGTTATCACAGGCAGTAACAAACAATGACAAGTAATCCCAATCACAGGCAACCACAGACAATAACAACCACATGTAATAACCAAGTAATAAAAAAGATATAATGTGTAACCATAGGTAATAACATACAATTGCATGCATTTAGAGGTGATCAGAAACAGTCAAATGCAATCACATGAGACTGTGCAGATAATTACAAGCAATCACATGTGATCACAGTTAATCCATGCAATCGCATGTAACCGAACGTTATGAACAATCACATTTAATTATGGGTAGTCACAAAACTTTAATAATTGTAATCACATTTTTTATTGTACCTATAGTTTCATATGAATATTATTATATTATGTAATGTGTAAAAACCTATAAACTTGGGCAGAAGGACAGATTGGTGGCTTGGTGGTTTTGAAGATAATGTATTATCCCTTCACTTTTATTCTGTCTGTCTTCATCTAAACCTGTGTGCACATGAAACCCAAATACATGCTAAAAAAAGCCATGTATATTTTTACAAGAAAAGTCTAAATGCCTAAACCAGATATTGAGATCTCTGCTAGATTTACACACCAGACCCAGAGTCAATAGAATTTACAAGTCCTTTATTTTTATATCTCAGCTTTTAGTCTTTAATTCTATAATTTTTTTGTCACATACAGAATATAAAGCTGTTTTCACTTGTTGCTCTTTTCTTGCTGTGTTAAATTCTGCTCACAGGGTAAATGGAAGTGGAAGTTGCACTGTTATTTGCCACTGTTGGCAGTTTGACTCTCCATCAATCTTTTCCTCTTCACAACCCTAACTGCTGTCATCGTCACTGACAGGCTGGCTGAGCTTTTTGGCCACAACCCAAAGAATGTGGTTTATTTTAATCATTTTTCTTCATGTTTTCTACCACTGCTAAACATTAGTTAAAAAAAAAAAATGCTATAAAAATGCTATATATGCTATATAAAAATAATAAAATTATTCTTCACAGATTAGTGTTAGTCCTAGCTGTGATCCATTCATGTCAGAAGTTTGTGTAGAAGTTTCTGTGCATTTCCAATCTGCAACTTTTGCAGGGCAGAGTGTAAAATGTATTTACCACAATATCGACTGTGGATGTGTCATGACCAAACATTATGGGATTTATTTGTCAGTCACTACATTTTACTTCCCTGTGTAACTAAGAACTATCTGTGTTAGGTAGCTACCATTGAACATTATTTACCCTAAATAACTAGCTATAAACTAATCAGTTACTTCTTGTACCTAACTAGCTAAACATTAGGCAAAGACAAGTTAAATGACAGCAACAGACATTGAGGTGAAGTGGTAGCTTAGTGGTTTATGCTCTAGGTTTCTGCTCAGAAGGTCAGGTGTTCAAGCTCCAGTATCGCCAAGCTGTCCTTTTTTGGCCCTTTCAGCAAGGTACTTAACACTCTGTGGGATGGGATTCTGTATTATGGCTGACCCTGCACTTTGACCACAGCTTCCTAACATTGCTGGTATATGCAAATAAAGAATTTCACTGTGTTGTAATTCAATTTAATTCAATTAATTTTTATTTGTATTGCACCTTTAACAATGAACATTGTCTCAAAGCAGCTTTACACAGATAATGTGGTGATAAAAAATGAATAAGATGTTCGTTCTAAGTTTGTCCCCGATAAGCAAGCCAATGGTGACTACCGAGAGAGAGAGAGAGAGAGAGAGAGAGAGAGAGAAAAGGGGTAACAGGAAGATAAAAATGTAGATTATTATGTGTCCTTATTGTTGTATGAAGGTTAAGGACACTGTGCAGGTGGGGACTCCGGTCAGACTCTCTATAGCAGCATAACTAAAAGGAAGAACCAGAAGGTAAACCCGACATAAGGGGTCTCTGGGATAATAAACGGCCCACCACATCATTGTCAACACACCTGAGTGAACGTGTGAGAGTGAGGGGACGACAGCATACAAATAGCCTAGTTCAATGAACAATCTATATCCTTTATCCATCCAGATCTGCTCATTTACCTAGCAAAAATCTACTGATAAAAGTCTTCATTATTGTGGAGGATCATATTGGAACAGAAGTTTATTCAGATAATTGTTTTATATGTCAGTAGTAGTATTATATAATCAATGCGAGATTCAATTGGGAGCCAGTGTAGGCTGATTAAAACAGGGGTGATGTGGTAATATTTTCGAGATCTAGTAAGGACCCTTGCTGCTGCATTCTGAACTAACTGAAGCTTATATATGCACTTGAAAATGCCAGTGATGCTGGAAAGGATAAAATATATATTTCTCTCTCACCAAAATAATTTGCCAACATTTTAAGAAAGACATATTATACTTATATCCATTTGTAATGTGCAGCTATAAATGACTTTCCCTCACATTTACTATTATCTTCAAGTTGGGAACACTTCTGCGTCATGTTTGAAATTTGGCCAATGGAGAGACGCGACGTCACCGGCGGGATAACGTCACGACTAGGAAGCTACAAAACACACATGCGGTGGAGCTGGCGCTAGATTCTGTTTGTTTAGGTAAGCGCTTTTTTTGTGCGAATCTGTGCAAGCATGAGTAAAAGCAAACAAAACCTTTGGCTGTGTGTCCCTTCTTGCCCCCATTTCATTATGGGGGATACCCAGCAAAAAGTTTTGTTTGTCTGTGTGTTGTCTGGTTGGGAGAGGAGCATGCTCAGTCGGCTCTCGATGGAGTTGACTGCTCACATTCTAGCCACATGTCTATGTGGACTCTCTACTCACGGAGAGTGCTCTTCGAGGAGAGGCAAAGCAGCATTGGAGGTCGTGCGGCTTGAAAGCAGACCTGGCAGAGGGCCTGGAGACAGGAAACCCCCTTTCTCCCACCTCACCTGCCAGGTCTAGCGCTCATTCACCTTTTTTAGAAGCACAGTGCATCTTTCTTCTTCCAAAGAGGAAAAATCATGGAGCCCACGGACTCCTCACAGCCGTGCTGTACAAGAAGCCCTGGAGGTAGTGACATGGGCTGGAGCTAGCTTGGCTGGACAAGAAGCAGAAGCAGTGCACACCCACTCTATTGTGTTGGGGCTTGCCTTTCTTCTCGGATCTGCAAACTGAGTCGTTCCAGTTCTGGGATAGCCCACATGCGGCCCGTCTCTTTACCTCACAAGTCTCGCTGTAAGCGAACATAGTGGGGTTGAAAGAAAGCGGCTATGAGACGATGCGATGGGTGGAAGAGACGCTAGCAGGCTATCTCTCCCCATGTGCAGCATCATCCCTCAAGGCCCCAATGCTGCCCACTTGCACTCCACTTCGGCTTTGGTGGGCAAGGCTTACGTGGCAGTGGGTCAGGCCGTAGGGCAGTCTATGTCAGCCTTAGTAGCCATAGAAAGGCATCCGTAGCTCACCCTGTCAGACATTGCCTTCTTGCTGAATGCCCGATGGTCCCCTCTGGCTTGCCTTTCTCTGGCTTGCCGTGGGTGCGGTTGTCGACAAATTCTAGTAGGCAAAAAAACAGTCGGCCGCGTTTCAGCGCTACCTCCCTGTTTACTCCCAAGGGGCGGCTACGTTCACATATTCATCCTTCCGGCTCACAGGTGGTTCTTGAGGTTTGCTTTCAGGGCAAAACTTACCAATGCCGGTCCTCCCATTCAGCCCTGCGCTCTCACCCCCTAAGTGTATAGATTCGCCCTTGTCCCCGCTGAGACTCTGTGGCATCCGCATTCTAAAATATATCGACGATTGGTTGATATTATTTTGATCAGAGCTTTTGGCAGTCCGGCATCAAGATGTCGTTCTCGCCTGTATGAAGGAGCTGGGGTTAAAACTTAACGCCAAGAACAGTGTGCTTTCTCCAGTACAGAAAATTACTTTCTTAGGCGTAGTGTGGGACTCGACCAGCAGCTGTCTAATCGAGGCTTTTCTCACGGCAATCAAGAGAGTGATAGAAGGCCAGTCACTCCCTGTGAAGCAGTTCCAGAGGCTGCTTGGGCTCCCGCACATGAGACCCCTCCAATGGTGGCTCAAAGACAGAGGGTTCTTCCGCAAGGGAAACCCACACCGCATTATCAAGGCCTCGCAGTGAACCCTTAGAGCCTGAGATATGTGAAAAGAACCTGCATTCCTGTCTCAAGGCCCCGTCCTGAGAGCTCCTTGTCATCGTGCAATGCTAACGATGGATGTGTCACTTTACAGGGCTCTGAAACACTTCCACCCAGACCTGAGGGGTCACCATGTGCTGGTCAATACTGACTACATATTGGTGGTCTCAACCATCAGGGGGATCTATGATCTAGCCCCTATACAGGCTGGCACCGCAGATCCTCCTGTGGGCCCTGGTAAGACTGCTCTAATTGAGGGCTGCTTACATCCCTGGGTACCTAAATCAGTGAGCAGAAGCCCTTTCGAGGCAAGGGTCGAGGCCCTGGGGAATGGAGGCTCCACCCTGAGGTGGTGGAGCAGATAAGACACTCACCCAGCTCCCTTGGGTCTGGACACTATGTTACAGATGTGGCAGATGGACGCTTAATGGATGGGCAGACCATGGTCCGCTGACCTGGTGTCCCTCCTTGAGGAACTCTGGATGCATGCGCATGGATGCATGCACGTTTTGTAGCTTCCTGGTTGTGACGTCAACCTGCCAGTGACATTGAGTCTCTCCATTGGCCAGATTTTACACGTGATTCAGAGTGTTGTGACACAGCATCTTATTCCCTCAGGGAACTAGGGTTACATACGTAACCTAGAGACTCCTTCCATAAATGGCAAATTAACACATCCTCCCCTTACAGAAAACTTTACAATTTCAAAATATTTGTAAAGCATCCTCTTTACAGTATTATGTTACTATAATAGCCAGCACTCTTACATTTTGATATGAAGCTTTAAAAATAAAATCAGAATCCAGAATTCCACAGCTGTGGAGCAAAGAGTAGTTGAATGTATCTATATAATTGAATTCCTGTTGTTTACAAAACAAAATTAAAATGCTAAAACATTCAGTTCAGGAAAAGAGGAAGGACAGAAGGACATGAGGAATCGATGTGGGAAAGGGACAATGTTATTTAAAGAGCTGCTCCGCAGTGTTAATGCACTATTAGCACTATCCAGTTTCAGGCGGCGGTTTGCTGGAGCCATTTGGGCTTCGGTCGGATTTCATGTAGCTGTCATGTCGCTTCTGCACAATTTACTCAGCACAATTTACTCAGCAATGGAGGGAGGAGAGGCGGTGGAGTGGTGGAGGAGAGATAAATGAGGGGAACGTGTGGTTAGTGCAGATGTACAGAGATATCAGTCACACACACTGATTAAACACCGAGGATATACACACACCGAGTCTCTCATTGGGAATGTCAAGGGTTTGGCTTTCATATTCACATATTCATATTTTTATTCTCTCAACATCAGTTCTTTACTGTATATCCTGTCTTACTTTATAATTTTTTTGCATTAAAGTATTTTTTTTATGCTAAAGGTACATTTAAGTACAACAGAATTTGTTGATAGGTTACTTCCTAGCCCCACCACTTACTCACACAAAGCTCCGCCTCCAAAATAAATCAACATTTGTCTGGTAGCTATATGGTAGGAACAGCATATGGCAAAATTTCCGTTATTTAATTGGCCATGTACATGAAGCCCTGAATTAATCAGTGTTAGTCTCATAGTTTTTTAATTGAATAATTTTCATCATCTCATTGGCAAAAAAAATTACATTAATTCCACACAAGACAAATACAGTACTGGCAAACACTTACTTATATATTTATATATTGTTTATATTTATATTCAGTTTTGTTATTTTTCAATGTAGGTTTCAACAGATTAGATTTCAATGAGAAATGGAAAAGCATACATATGCATTTAAATAAATATGATTACATACTAAAAAAAAGTTTTTAATTTGTATTAATAATATCATATTTTGCAGTGCAACCTTTTATTTTGTGGTAAGCAGACCATAATATTGGTTTGGGCATTTTAAACATCACATTCCACATTTAGTCCCCAGTTGCTGGAGTTAATTATCCTACATTCTACTAGATGTAGAGTGGGAAGGCTCTGGGTGCAGTTCATTTTCCAGTTCATACAAAAAATGTTCAGTAGGTTCAAGGTTAGATCTCTGTAGCAGGTCACTTAGGATCTTTCACTCTGAACCATGTAAAACATATCTTCAAGGACCTTGCTTTGTAAAAAATGGGTATTGTCATGCTGGAACAGGTTTTGGTCTCCTAGGTGAATAACTAATGCATCCCAAAACATCCTATACAATTTGTGATAACAGTTTGGGGGAGAAACCATATATGGCTAAAAAAAGTGAAGTGTCACAATACTTTTGTCTATTTGTCCAGTGTATTATTGATCAGAAATCATATATTCTTGAACATATTTAATTTCTTAAAGTAATATGTACTAAATGGAGTATTGTATATTTATAATAAATAATTACATTTTACTGTTTAGGGTAGAGAACCTTGACTTTAATAATAATAATAATAATAATAATAATAATAATAATAATAATAATAATAATGAAAATAATAATGATAAAAAGTATTACTATATAAAAATATGAACACAGTTTATTAATAATATTATGAATCTTTAAAAATAATTGTAAAACTGGTCATGAGACCATCTCATTAATGAAATTTTAATCAGATAAAATTATGTAGCAAGTTATCGCAGTTATGAATCTTCTTATAGTTTTCATTGTGGGTTAATTTCCACCTGCATTGCCTCTTTAAACACGCCACAAGATTTTAATAAACGCTTTTATTAAGGAGTTGAAGTTGTTGAAAGTGTCATTTGTGTATTGTTCTGGTCGAGCCTCAGGGAGTGAGAGCTGGATGTTTAATTTTTCATTCGGTTTGTATCTCTATCCCCCCATTCAGAGTCAGGAGCATCCTCAAGCCCACACTTTAATGTCTGCAGCACCAGTATTTAGCAGGAATGATCGATTCACCATTCCTAGGGAAGAATCTGACACTTTCTTATGGATCCCTGAGATAAGAGACAGACCTGCTGCCCGCTTTTTCTCTTCTCCGTCCTTCACAACGTTGAGGTCAAAAGAGTCGCTGGGGCCGAGAGTGATGGAGAGAGAGAACCGGGTCTGCAAAAAGGACTCGAGGGATTTCAGAGAGCAGGATAATCACATGATCGGTTTGAGAAAAAAAGATGATCCGGAAGAGTGTCAGGACGTTCACTTCTGAATTGTATCAGATAGCAAAGCTTTCTTCAGTGTAAACTAGTATCAGCTGCCTGTGCATGACCGAATACAAGCTGTTCCAGAATGGCAATGCTCCAGTGCCCAAAATTAGCTTCATGAAGATATGATTTACATGGGTTGGAGTGGAAAATCTTGAGTGGCTTTTTTTTTAGCTCTGACCTCAACCCTACTGAACACCTTTGGGATTATTGGGGACACTGACTGCACCTCAGGCCTCCTTACTCTACATCAGTACCTGACTTTACTAACACCCTTGTTACACAACTTTCCACAAATACATTTTCCACAAATACATTTGAAAATCTAGCAGAACATCTTAGAAAAGTTGAGGTTATTGTAATAGAAAATGGGGAGTAAATGTGGAATGGATATTCAAAATGCTCGTTTCCATAAAATGTGTCCATATAGTGTAATATTTAGGTTTAAAGAAGTATATTATAATGAAAGGCTTATGTTGGTGCAACACCACAGTTTTACAGTCTGAATAAATGTTTGGAAGAAAATGTAATCAGTGATCAGCTGAACTATTGATGACTATTTTTTTTTTTTTACTTTTTTAATTTAAGCATTTGATGTGTTTTATAGAATTAAACACAAATCATCACATTTGATTGCTTTCATAGATAGAATCAAGATCTTTTGGTTTTTCGCGTTTTATGTAATTGAAACATTTGTTTATAATTTACACTTCAGTTACACTTTGTTATTTGTTACTGTTGATGATGTATTTTGTTGTCCTGGACCAAGAAGTAGAGCTGAGGGGAGTTTAAACTGTACACTACAGTGCTCCTGAGTCACCATAGCTTCTGCAGTAATGACCTTGAGTCAGAACATTAATAAGAAGTAAACAGCACAGGAAGCTGGAGAGGTGCTAACGGCTATGCTAGATCCTCATCAGAGGCCACTTCATGGCCTTCACTTAGCACACAGATGGAGTTGTGCAAGAGCAGGAAGTAATAGAGCAGAGCCTGTGGTGACACTCGTCTGTTTACCGCCTGATGTCCAGCGGGAAATCAGCGGCCGGGTTCAATTCTCTCCGTCTCGGCTGTTGTTTTTTTTTTTTTTTCTTAACAAAGTGCACACTGACCTTTCAACATGCAGCGTCCCTCCGAGAGAGTCGATGTGGAACTCCCCGGTGATGGACAAAGGACAGACCCACTGCTGCATAGCCACTCAAAAACACCAGTGTGTATGTGTGTGTGTGTGTGTGGGTGGGTGGGTGTAGGGGTTATTCTTCTCAAACACTGCACATACTCTCTAACCTCCAGCTTTGCCTTTGTTTTTGTTCTGTCACTAACACAGGATACACACTGTGGAACAAAAACAAAAGAATAATTACCCTGTTTTTTGACTATATGCCACTGATAAACAGCATTTAATAAAATATAATATAATATGATGTTATATAATAAAATATAATATAATATATAATATATTATATAATATAATATATTATAATATGATATGATATAATATGATATAATATTATATTATATCATATTATAATGTTATATAATAAAATATAATATAATGTATTTTTTCCCCAGTTTTACAGTGTAGTATTTATAGTAAATTATTCTGGGTAAATTAACATACTATTGTTTATAATAAAGATACATATACAGATGAGGCATGTATAAGTATTAAAAAATAAATTAACATTCAATTTATATATTTTTGAAACATATACTTTCATTCTTTATATGTAATTATTTATACATATTAATGTTTTTAATTACTTTAATTATTTACAATATATATACATTATTTAAAAAAAATATTCACTATATATATATATATATATATATATATATATATATATATATATATATATATATATATATATATATATATATATATATATATACAGTACAGACCATAAGTTTGGACACACCTTCTCATTCAAAGAGTTTTCTTTATTTTCATGACTATGAAAATTGTAGATTCACACTGAAGGCATCAAAACTGAATTATGAATTAACTATGAATTAACACACGTGGAATTATATATGGAATTATATACATAGCAAAAAAGTGTGAAACAACTGAAAAATGTCATATTGTAGGTTCTTCAAAGTAGCCACCTTTTGCTTTGATTACTGCTTTGCACACTCTTGGCATTCTCTTGATGAGCTTTAAGAAGTAGTCACCTGAAATGGTCTTCCAACAGTCTTGAAGGAGTTCCCCGAGAGATGCTTGGCACTTATTGGCCCTTTTGCCTTCACTCTGCGGTCCAGCTCACCCCTAAACCATCTCGATTGGGTTCAGGTCTGGTGACTGTGGAGGCCAGGTCATCTGGCGCAGCACCCCATCACTCTCCTTCTTGGTCAAATAACCCTTGATGCCTTCAGTGTGACTCTACAATTTTCATAGTCATGAAAATAAAGAAAACTCTTTGAATGAGAAGGTGTGTTCAAACTTTTGGTCTGTACTGTATATATATATATATATATATATATATATATATATATATATATATATATATATATATATATATATATATATATAGTTTTATCAGAAATTGTTAGATTTTAATTTTTGTTTAAAAAAATCTTTTTATTAATTGCAAAGGTTTTTTTTGATTACTGCCTGCATCTTCAACATATGGTATGCACTTGTTTATTCATGTAATTATTATTATATCTGTTAGATGTTCAGAATTATACAAATTACTCCTTGATCATTGAACGAAAAAGTGCCAAAGTACAAAGTAATATATATATATAATTCCAGTGAACATTAACTACACATAGAAATATTAACTACAGCTTTACATACATATTTTGATATATAGGTTAACTTAAAAAAATGTATAAGTACAACTTTTCTTTTTTATAATTGTATTAATACACTATATGGACAAAAGTAATCAGCCATAATTCCATAATTCCAAAATTTTCAGCCATATGTGCTTCTTCCACAAGCTGTTAAAAAGTTGAGAGGCACAAAATTGTATATGATGTCTTTGGATGCATACATTTTTTCCCTCACTTAAACTAGGAGATCCAAACCTCTGTGCACAAAGCCAGCTCCAGAAGATCTGCTTTACATGGGTTGGAGTGGAGGATCTTGAGCAACCAGCTGTAGAGCTCTGACCTCAGCTTTACTGAACACCTTTGTGATGAAACGCTGATTGCACCCCAGGCCTCCTCACCCTACATCAGCACCTTACTTTACTAACACCCTCGTGGATGAATGAGCACAAATCTCCACAACCACACTCCAAAAATCTAGTAGAACATCTTTCCAGAAGAGGTAGTTATAACTAAATGTGGAATAAATGTGGAATAAGATGTTCAAAAAGCACATACGAACCTTAGTCAGGTGTCCACACACTTTTGTCTATATAGTGTGTTTATTAACTGCAGCACATATTTCATATTCTGTTTCCTTTTTGTAGTAAAAATGCTAAAATTGTGAAGGTTTTCAATAGCAAACGGTTAGCTGAACGTAAAAGTAACAATAATAGCACAAAAACTAAATGCATGTGCTAAAGTGCTGTTTTAGGCACAATAATAAAGGTTTTTGCCCAAATAAACCCAAATAAACACTTGTGTGTGTATACGTGAGTGTGTATATGTGTTTAACAAACACAAGGTTTTTATTTTATAAAAAGAGCATTTATTTCAAAGTTTTCCGCTTCGTAGATTGAAGCACATAATAAAGCAACAGTACAATGTTCATAAAATATAAGTGTGATGCTGTAACAGTTTCTTACATGTCGAAATACTGATATTCGTATGTATACTAAAATAAGAACTTTTAAAATTGTACAAATAGTTACCATAAAATCGACATAGAAATTAGCCGTTCTTTCACCGCGATAGGACAGATTGCTATTTTTCTCACAAGGGAGAATAAAATACGCCAAAACATTTAAAAGAAAAACAAACAAATAAAGAAAAAAATGGCGACACTTGAAATAATAAGTCATAATAATTATATCATAATAAAATAATAATAATAATAATCGTAATAAAAAGACGTACATGTAACCAGTAGGCGTGAGTTTGATCCTCAAGAGACATTATTTGCACAATTGTACTGTACACAGGTTATATGGGTTTAGTTTGTATTTAGGATATATTTTTCGGTTTAAAAAAGAAATGCACTGCGCTGCGAGAGTGTCCATGATTTAAGGCGGTTTCCGAGCTCACGTGTCGTTCATTGTGTAATTGTTCACCAGGGACATTTCTTTATTATTTTTATTATTCATGTGTTGTTCATATTTCTGTGTAAGATAATACAGATGAAATCAAAATAATACAAAATAAAACAAATAAGACCAGGTTTGGGTCATTCCTCCAATGTCCTGTTAGAGGCGCTGTTGATGAGGGACACGTCTCAAATCGCTGACGTATTTCTGTGTGTTGTGTTAATAAGGCAACTGTTTTTTTTCCTCTCTCCTGCGTGAGCTCGTTCACAGTATCAGCAATCAACTTTGAGTACGTCGTGTCTCACACAGGCGCTGCTTTGACTTTCTGTACGTTCCCGTGTCAGAGGCGTTTGTTTATTTAGTTTTTTTTTTTAATATATTTTTTTTTAAATTCCTTTTATTTATTTTTTTTCTCTTTTTCTCTGCTCCATTAGTTCCGTTCACGCCTACGTAAAAGATTCCTGGAAGTATACTGGACGTATACTGGAACGAAAATACGACCTAAATAGATGAAAGTCGTGGAATTGCTTATAGTAAACGTCACACAGCACACGTCGTTAGTGGAAGTGATGGAAAAGGGGGAGAGGGGGAGGTGTTTTGGATGGGCGTGTATTTATTTATTAATTTTTATTTTTATTTTATTTTTTGAGAAGACGAACGTGATCCGTCGTTAAGAGTTGTCTTCGGTTGCGAGTCTTTGGTGCCGTACAGGTCAGCGAGTTTTTGAAACGTGGCCCCAGTTCTGGAGGTAGTCGTAGTCCAGGTCCGAATCTGTGGTCACCGATTCCAGTGAGCTCAGAGATCCGGCGATGGAGCCCCGCCCTTCATAGCCATACACCTGGATGGAGTCGCACGGAGGTGCCGTCGGTCGTTGTCTGCGTCGCACACTCGCGTCTTTATGAACTCGTCCACATCGACGCCGTTGCCGCCGGGTCTCAGTCCGGCACGGATGCTGTAGCTCAGCTCGGGTTTGATGTCTTTGCGAGGCAGGAAGCCGTTGATTCCGTCGGGATTCTGCAGTGTGGCGATGTCGAAAGCCTCCGTGTCCTCCTCACCTCCGCCCTCATCATCATAGGTGATGATGTTCTCACGGATGTCCTCCTCTTCGAACACGATTAGAGGTTCTTTCTTCTGACGTCGCAGCGCCACGAAGAGCACCACGATCGCTATGGAGAAACATCTGTTTAGTCAATCTATTTTGATTTTTTATGACATTTATTTTTGTGTTTGTAAAAATGTATAAATGTCAGCACATTTATAATATAACATATATATTATATAACATATAAAATCATATATAGATTATTCTTACTGCTGAAGGGCAGCTAATAAATATATATAAAAATGTGATACTACTAGCATTTAAACAAAGTCTCCATTGAACCCGGTGGTTAAACACCAACTATTTCATTCTAGATGAAATGATTAATGATTAGAGCTGAACAGTGCAGTGTGATGTGTTGGGTGTTACCCAGCAGGATGACGATGCAGGCGAGGATGGCGATGAGTGCGCCGGTGCTGAGGCCCGCTGGCAGGAATAACGGTTCCACGTTACAGGACAGGATGTTGTACTTGCTGTCGCAGCTGCACACGCGGATCAGGAGCGTGTTGGTGCTGCTGAGAGGAGGCACTCCGTTATCGCTGATTTCGATGGGCAGAGCGTAAACATCCTGGGTCGACCTACTGTAACTTTTCCGGATTGAAACAATTGTAGCTGTACTGTCTGTAGAGTTAAGCAAGAAAGAAGAAACAGGAAAAACATCAGTACAGTGAATAGAAGTAACCAGATTGTGATGATAAATATTTTCATTATATTCCTCGAATAAAGTCTATGACTATCACACTGACACACTGACTATCCATTCAGCCTTATAGTCTTTTTGTTCACTTTTACTACTTTACGCCCATCAGAAACTCTGAATGACCACCAAAGATAAAAAAAACGATCCATTTCCATAAACCATGTGTACATTGCTAATAACTGAGGTTAAGATTATTAAAATCTATGTTTTATAATCAGCATTATAGGACTGCTGATATAAAAACTAAAGAGATTGTGTGGGTCAATGGCACAGAAAGCTGAAATTAGTGAATGGAACATTTATCTGCTGTTGGAAGTGTAATCAGAGAGGTGGTGGAGAAGGCCATATTGGTTTTATTCCAGCGGGAGAATAGCGGATGGATGAGTGCCAACACGCTTTCCTAAAGCGCAAGGTCACACACACGAAGGAAAGATGGAGCGAGTTCATTTAGGGGCCTGCGGATCGGTAATTTTCCCTCCCCGTGGAGTCGTTGTCTTCAGAGCTCTAATGAGACGCCTTCAGTGCTCAGACGGCGTGACACGCTCTAACCACTCTATCAATCTACGCTATCTATTAGCTTTCTATATAATATTCTCTTTGCAAGATTACCATGGGCACTGTAAAGCACAGACTCGTCACTAAGAACAGGAACAAATGACTCCTGAGGGTCTCGCCTGCCTGAGGAGCGTGATAAGAAGCTGTTTGAAGCTTGGGCCATATGACAACAATCAGATACAGTGATAGATTTCAGACACAGAAATTTCTCTGTGTTGTGTTAATAAGGCAACTGTTTTTTCCTCTCTCCTGCGTGAGCTCGTTCACAGTATCAGCAATCAACTTTGAGTACGTCGTGTCTCACACAGGCGCTGCTTTGACTTTCTGTACGTTCCGTGTCAGAGGCGTTTGTTTATTTAGTTTTTTTTAATATATTTTTTTAAATTCCTTTTATTTATTTTTTTTCTCTTTTTCTCTGCTCCATTAGTTCCGTTCACGCCTACGTAAAAGATTCCTGGAAGTATACTGGACGTATACTGGAACGAAAATACGACCTAAATAGATGAAAGTCGTGGAATTGCTTATAGTAAACGTCACACAGCACACGTCGTTAGTGGAAGTGATGGAAAAGGGGGAGAGGGGAGGTGTTTTGGATGGGCGTGTATTTATTTATTAATTTTTATTTTTATTTTATTTTTTGAGAAGACGAACGTGATCCGTCGTTAAGAGTTGTCTTCGGTTGCCGAGTCTTTGGTGCCGTACAGGTCAGCGAGTTTTTTGAAACGTGGCCCCCAGTTCTGGAGGTAGTCGTAGTCCAGGTCCGAATCTGTGGTCACCGATTCCAGTGAGCTCAGAGATCCGGCGATGGAGCCCCGCCCTTCATAGCCATACACCTGGATGGAGTCGTACGGAGGTGCCGTCGGGTCGTTGTCTGCGTCGCACACTCGCGTCTTTATGAACTCGTCCACATCGACGCCGTTGCCGCCGGGTCTCAGTCCGGCACGGATGCTGTAGCTCAGCTCGGGTTTGATGTCTTTGCGAGGCAGGAAGCCGTTGATTCCGTCGGGATTCTGCAGTGTGGCGATGTCGAAAGCCTCCGTGTCCTCCTCACCTCCGCCCTCATCATCATAGGTGATGATGTTCTCACGGATGTCCTCCTCTTCGAACACGATTAGAGGTTCTTTCTTCTGACGTCGCAGCGCCACGAAGAGCACCACGATCGCTATGGAGAAACATCTGTTTAGTCAATCTATTTTGATTTTTTATGACATTTATTTTTGTGTTTGTAAAAATGTATAAATGTCAGCACATTTATAATATAACATATATATTATATAACATATAAAATCATATATAGATTATTCTTACTGCTGAAGGGCAGCTAATAAATATATATAAAAATGTGATACTACTAGCATTTAAACAAAGTCTCCATTGAACCCGGTGGTTAAACACCAACTATTTCATTCTAGATGAAATGATTAATGATTAGAGCTGAACAGTGCAGTGTGATGTGTTGGGTGTTACCCAGCAGGATGACGATGCAGGCGAGGATGGCGATGAGTGCGCCGGTGCTGAGGCCCGCTGGCAGGAATAACGGTTCCACGTTACAGGACAGGATGTTGTACTTGCTGTCGCAGCTGCACACGCGGATCAGGAGCGTGTTGGTGCTGCTGAGAGGAGGCACTCCGTTATCGCTGATTTCGATGGGCAGAGCGTAAACATCCTGGGTCGACCTACTGTAACTTTTCCGGATTGAAACAATTGTAGCTGTACTGTCTGTAGAGTTAAGCAAGAAAGAAGAAACAGGAAAAACATCAGTACAGTGAATAGAAGTAACCAGATTGTGATGATAAATATTTTCATTATATTCCTCGAATAAAGTCTATGACTATCACACTGACACACTGACTATCCATTCAGCCTTATAGTCTTTTTGTTCACTTTTACTACTTTACGCCCATCAGAAACTCTGAATGACCACCAAAGATAAAAAAAAAACGATCCATTTCCATAAACCATGTGTACATTGCTAATAACTGAGGTTAAGATTATTAAAATCTATGTTTTATAATCAGCATTATAGGACTGCTGATATAAAAACTAAAGAGATTGTGTGGGTCAATGGCACAGAAAGCTGAAATTAGTGAATGGAACATTTATCTGCTGTTGGAAGTGTAATCAGAGAGGTGGTGGAGAAGGCCATATTGGTTTTATTCCAGCGGGAGAATAGCGGATGGATGAGTGCCAACACGCTTTCCTAAAGCGCAAGGTCACACACACGAAGGAAAGATGGAGCGAGTTCATTTAGGGGCCTGCGGATCGGTAATTTTCCCTCCCCGTGGAGTCGTTGTCTTCAGAGCTCTAATGAGACGCCTTCAGTGCTCAGACGGCGTGACACGCTCTAACCACTCTATCAATCTACGCTTATCTATTAGCTTTCTATATAATATTCTCTTTGCAAGATTACCATGGGCACTGTAAAGCACAGACTCGTCACTAAGAACAGGAACAAATGACTCCTGAGGGTCTCGCCTGCCTGAGGAGCGTGATAAGAAGCTGTTTGAAGCTTGGGCCATATGACAACAATCAGATACAGTGATAGATTTCAGACACAGAAATTTTCTCATTTCATGATTATTACTGAGTTATCATTGTATTTAAAACTCTGTAAAAATATTTATATCAAAATAAATTATAAAACAGTTTTCAATGAAATGATATTCATGTTTTATGTACTCTGATTTAATCATGAACTTTCATCATATATATAGATTTATATTCTTCAGTTGTGAGTAAAAACTTTTATGGTCATGTGACCAAACCAACATTTACTCAATGGACACCAGAATAAATGAGTGGAGATAAAAAGAATAGAACTTCAGATCTGTGTCCATTATATTTTTAAAGAGTCTCTGATAACAACGGTCAGTCAGAGCAACCCAATCCATCGCAGTCCCATCATCAGCGTTTGAAATATGGTGTGTGAAAAAGCTCTCGTTTCCACTCTCATTATAACAGATCAGACAGAGAAGAGAGAGGAGTTATATCTCGCTCTTTCTCTCTTTAATTCTGTGACTCCACAGATGCCTACAGAGTCGTCTGTAAAGAGGGTTTATCTCAGAATTTAAAAGATTCATTTAACCCGAATTGATCACGTGCTTTTCTCTTGCAGTGGTGATGTTCAGGACCATGAACCCCTCTCATGGAGCTCATCACATACTTCAAAGTGGAACTTAATGATGTGGAACATGACCATTTAGAAGAAAGCGATTTTATACAAGAAAACTTTGTGGTAAAAAAAAAAAAATAATAATAATAATAATAATAATAATAAAAAAAAAAAAATATATATATATATATATATATATATATATATATATATATATATATATATATATATATACATACTATCAACTATATTACTTTGTGGTAAAAATAAATAATAATAAAACTAAAAAATACAGTTTGTCCTTGACTTCTGGCATTCTTCTACACACACACACACACACACACACACACACACATATATATATATATATATATATATATATATATATATATATATATATATATATATATATATATACTATCAACTATATTACATTTTATATACTTATTAATTTAGTGTTAAAAAATGTCAGTGTTGATTAAACCAAATTATTCAATTAATTTTATCAAATTATTAATTATTGTAGCTATCACAGAGAGGTGTACTTTCTTTTTGTATATTTCAGTATTTCAACTGTATTTGAGTTGAATAATACATTTGGAATAGGGAACCAACAGGGATATTAAATATACAGGTGTGTAGTATTAGTTGAAACCTGTTGCATGATCTAGCTAGCTGTGAAAATCACGGAATAATAAGTTTCTAATCGTTATGAATATATAACCGGAAAATGTATAATGTATCCCAAATCTCTGATTGTAATGCACACATGGTATGTTTGGTAATTTGTCATTTTGTTCATTAATTTATAGGTTTATGTGCTTCTCCATATGTGAAAACTCAATTAAATTGCATATCTAAAGGTAGTTTTTATTTAATTTTATTTTCTTCACAGTGTCCATATGGTGTTTATTATGTTGACTGTGCTGACCCTTAGAAAGCAGAGATAACACATCAGCTGAAGCGTGTTTCTTTCCTGATCAGAAGAAAACATTCAGGAGCCGTTAACATTACTATGAAATGAAACAGAAATATATAATAAAACAAATTGAAACGTATTAATTCTTACTAATTAATATTGCAATAATTTATTTGCATAGAAGGCCCAAAGTCATTGGTTCAAAAAAGGCTCATAACTGCCCAAATTTCTTCGCTAAGAAAATTGTATTTTAATTGTATTTTTTGAATGATGTAATGAAGCATGACTGGGTAGGTGAGAAACTTCTGTCTTCTTGCTTACATTCGTATCATGACATCAGATGATTGATTTACTGAATATTAGTCTAAATGACGTTTTATTATCTTGTTCTTCAGACACTGAACTAAAATTCGAGCAAAAATCAACAATAACAAATGTGTTAATTAAACTGTTTTAACACTTCTGTGGGAAAACAGACAGCATGGGCGTCTGTATGCAGCATCCCTACTCAAAAACCTCTGGCTGTTAATGCCAAAACATGGGAGTATACACTCTGCATGTAAATGAAGGGATCAAACACATATTTTCCTAAACTTAGAAAAGCCAGCAGTGTGTAGAGACCCTCTCCTGCTGCAGAAAATGACTACATGACATTTTTTTGTTTTCCTACAAATCTCCATATATATTACATGAGGTTCATATATATATATATATATATATATATATATATATATATATATATATATATATATATATATATATATATATATATATACATACTGTACAGGTGCATCTCAATAAATTAGAATATCATTAAAAAGTTTATTTTAGTAATTTAATCTCAGAAAATTTTATATTTCTTATATATTTTAAGGTGAATACAAATAAAAATAAAAAGATTTTTAACAGAAATGTTGGACTATTTAAAAATATGAACATGTACTGAACTCAATACTCAGGCAAGGCTTCCTTTACATGAATTACTGCAGTGACATGGAGGCGATCTGTCTGTGATGCTGCTGAAGTGGTATGGAAGTCCAGGTTGCTCTGATAGCGGCCTTTAGCACTTCTACATTGTTGGGTCTGGTGTCTCATATCCTCCTTCTTACAATACCCCACAGATTCTCTATGGTATTTAGGTCAGGTAAGTTTGCTGGCCAATCATGCACATTGATACCATGGTCCTTAAACCAGGTATTAGTACTTTTGGCAGTGTGTGCAGGTGCCAAGTCCTGTTGGAAATTTGAATCAGCAACTCCATAAAGCTGGTCAGCAAAGGGAAGCATGAAGTGCACTCAAACTTCCTGGTAGACGGCTGTGCTGACCTTGGACTTGATAAATCACAGTGTACCAACACCAGCAGATGACATGACTCCCCAAACCACCACTGACTGTGCAAACTTTACACTGGACCTTAAACAACTTGGATTCTGTGCCTCTTCTCTCTTCTTCCAGACTCTGGGACCTTGATTTCCAAATGAAATGCAAAATTTTCTTTCCTTTCATCTGAAAAGACTACTTTGATCCACTGAGCAACAGCCCAGTCCTTTTTGTCCTTTGCCCAGGTAAGACACCTCTGATGTTGTCTCTGGTTCAGGAGTGGCTTGACACAAGGAATCGGTCAGTTGTAGCCCATGGATACGTCTGTGTATGGAGGCTCTTGAAGCACTGACTCCAGCTGCAGTCCACTCTTTGTGGATCTCCTCCAAATTCTTGAATGGGCTTCATTTCACCTTTTTCTACCACATTATTTCTTTCCATTAAACTTTCCATTAATGTGCTTGGATACAGCACTCTGTGATTAGCAGCTTCTTTAGCGATGATGTTGTGTGTCTTACCCTCCATGTGCAGGGTGTCAATGATCGTCTTCTGGACAACTGTCAAGTTAGCAGTCTTACCCAATGATTGTGGAGCCTGAACCAGACTGAGACACCATTTAAAGGCTCAGGAAAAATTTGTAGGTGTTTGGTTTTAGTTAGCTAATTAGAGTGTGACACCACTAGTCTCCAATATTATTAACTTTTTCACAATATTCAAATTTTTTGATATACTGAATTTGTGGTTTTCATTAGCTGTAAGCCATAATCATCAAAATAAAAATAAATAAACACTTGAAATATATCAGTCTGTGTGTGATGTATCTATATAATATATGAGTTTCACTTTTTGTATTGAAATACTAAAATAAATCAACTTTTTTATGACATTCTAATTTATTAAGATGCACCTGTATATATGTGCATACATACACACTTATGTTCTCTTATTTCAATTATTCCATTGACTGATATTTTGAATTCACAGTAATAAATTGTTTTAACTTAAAAAAAAATGTGGCAAACAAAACACCACTATTTATTACCTTCTCATCAAATAAAATAAAAATCCATACATTTCAGACCATTGTAAAGTTGTTACAATCATCGTAAAAAAAGTGCAGTGTTTTCCTGTTTTCACAAAGTGATGATATAACCTTTGTGGTGAATGAACAACTGCTGTTTCTATTTTAGATACATTTGACCAGGTACAAGTTTACTCCTGTGAAATGAATGTACAGTTCATGATATGGTGATTTTTTTACCTCTGTTGTCCTTCAGAGAGAAGTTATGGTTATTGGCCACTTTGGGAGAGAGGCTGAAGTGAAAATGCTGCCGGTGTGCCATTTCGTCTTTATCCACTGCACTCACTGTCTTTATGGGCTGCAGAGGGAAGCAATCAGCATGTCACGAAAAATATAGCCAAGCTCTAATACAGTTTGTCCTTGACTTCTGGCATTGTTCTACATATATATATATATATATATATATATATATATATATATATATATATATATATATATATATATATATATATACAGTGAGGAAAATAAGTATTTGAACACCCTGCTATTTTGCAAGTTCTCCCACTTAGAAATCATGGAGGGTCTGAAATTGTCATCGAGGTGCATGTCCACTGTGAGAGACATAAAAAAAAAAAAAAATCCAGAAATCACAATGTATGATTTTTGAACTATTTATTTGTATGATACAGCTGCAAATAAGTATTTGAACACCTGAGAAAGTCAATGTTATTATTTGGTACAGTAGCCTTTGTTTGCAATTACAGAGGTCAAACGTTTCCTGTAGTTTTTCACCAGGTTTGCACACACTGCAGGAGGGATTTTGGCCCACCTCCACACAGATCTTCTCTAGATCAGTCAGGTTTCTGGCCTGTCGCTGAGAAACACGGAGTTTGAGCTCCTCCAAAGATTCTCTATTGGGTTTAGGTCTGAGACTGGCTAGGCCACGCCAGAACCTTGATATGCTTCTTACAGAGCCACTCCTTGGTTATCCTGGCTGTGTGCTTGGTCATTGTCATGTTGGAAGACCCAGCCTCGACCCATCTTCAATGCTCTAACTGAGGGAAGGAGGTTGTTCCCAAAATCTCGCAATACATGGCCCCAGTCATCCTCTCCTTAATACAGTGCAGTCGCCCTGTCCCATGTGCAGAAAAACACCCCAAAGCATGATGCTACCACCCCATGCTTCACAGTAGGGATGGTGTTCTTGGGATGGTACTCATCATTCTTCTTCCTCCAAACACGTTTAGTGGAATTATGACCCAAAAGTTCTATTTTGGTCTCATCTGACCACATGACTTTCTCCCATGACTCCTCTGGATCATCCAAATGGTCATTGGCAAACTTAAGACGTGCCTGGACATGTGCTGGTTTAAGCAGGGGAACCTTCCGTGCCATGCATGATTTCAAACCATGACGCCTTAGTGTATTACCAACAGTAACCTTGGAAACGGTGGTCCCAGCTCTTTTCAGGTCATTGACCAGCTCCTCCCGTGTAGTTCTGGGCTGATTTCTCACCTTCCTTAGGATCATTGAGACCCCACGAGGTGAGATCTTGCATGGAGCCCCAGTCCGAGGGAGATTGACAGTCATGTTTAGCTTCTTCCATTTTCTAATGATTGCTCCAACAGTGGACCTTTTTCACCAAGCTGCTTGGCAATTTCCCGTAGCCCTTTCCAGCCTTGTGGAGGTGTACAATTTTGTCTCTAGTGTCTTTGGACAGCTCTTTGGTCTTGGCCATGTTAGTAGTTGGATTCTTACTGATTGTATGGGGTGGACAGGTGTCTTTATGCAGCTAACGACCTCAAGCAGGTGCATCTAATTTAGGATAATAAATGTAGTGGAGGTGGACATTTTAAAGGCAGACTAACAGGTCTTTGAGGGTCAGAATTCTAGCTGATAGACAGGTGTTCAAATACTTATTTGCAGCTGTATCATACAAATAAATAGTTTAAAAATCATATATTGTGATTTCTGAATTTTTTTTGTTAGATTATGTCTCTCACAGTGGACATGCACCTACGATGACAATTTCAGACCCCTTCATGATTTCTAAGTGGGAGAACTTGCAAAATAGCAGAGTGTTCAAATACTTATTTTCCTCACTGTATATATATATATATATATATATATATATATATATATATATATATATATATATATATATATATATATATATACCTTCCATTTCCTCATTAATAATACATCAAAACTTCAGTTCCATCAGTGTACGTTCTGTTCTGTCAGTTCGATTTTGTAAACACTTTTTGGTGTCTGTAAATGTTCAGTTCTTAAAAAAAATAAAAAATCAGTGGAAAGTGTTGCGTTTCTTACAGCTATGAAATGTGTGTGTCAGCGCTGCCTCATACTTAATGAAGTCTGACTCTTTCCAGCAGCGTAACTGTACAATAGTTATGCAAATTTCTCTTTGTTTCAGAAAGAAAGTTATAGAGTGCATACATACAATATTAGTCTTCTAGATGATTCATGTTTCTTTTAAAAGCTTTTTATTTTTAAATTTGAAAGTGACTCATTCAGTGACATAACAGCGTTTAGGACAGAAAACGATGATGAAGATAGTTACCGTTCCGGGATTGATATTTTCACACATGAGCACTTCATCCTGAGTGGCGAACTCCGGAGCATTGTCGTTAACATCCTTTACTTTAATGTTCACTCGTACTTTAGTATCTTGATGATGTCCACCTGAAACAAAATAAAGCACACACATGGGTGAAATGTGTGTTTTTGACTATGAGTTTGTAAATGTAAATAAATGTGGGTGTGTGTATGTGTGTGTATTAATGTGTAAGCATGCATGAGTTGGTAAGCACAAATGAGCACAGATAAGTGTGTGTACAGTATGTGTGAGTATTGGTGTGTGAATAAAAAGAATAATAATAATAAAAATTATATATATATATATATATATATATATATATATATATATAGCTGGGTTATGCAAAAATGTGCACATCTATCTATCTATCTATCTATCTATCTATCTATCTATCTATCTATCTATCTATCTATCTATCTATCTATCTATCTATCTATCTATCTATCTATCTAACCACTGGTACACATCATAAACACATTTACTCCTATTCAAACTGGATTATGTGAGTAGTGAATGTGTTTATGACGTGTACCAGTAATGGACGAAGTAAATAGATACTTTATTTAACTTTTGAATTTACAAATCTCACTGCTTGTCTGGAAGCTGGTATCAGAGAGCAGGGTCCCCTGGAGCAGGGGGGATTGTGTGCCTTGCTCAGGGGCTCAGCAGTGGCAGTTTGACATTGCTGGAGCTTGAACCCCTGACCTTATGATCAGTAACCCAGAGCCTTAACCACTGGACCACCACTGCCATTAAATACACAAACCATGTACCTGAGTAGAGATACAGTAGGTAAAATATTACACCAGTAAAAGAAAAAGTGCTTCCTTTAAACTTTGTATTTGCCAGTTTATGTAAAAAGACTCTGTTATTCTTAATAATCAATACTCAATCTATTATTATAATGGTATTAATGAGTCAAACACTGATTGTTATCTATTAAAATTATCATGAGCCAAAACCTTCTACTTCTACACTACTTCGAAAAAAAATATGCCAATAAGGCCATAGGTGTTGTGGCAAGTTTGAGTCAGGAGTTTCATCTATCATTTATTCCTCTCAAAAATCTTCTGCTTGCTTGCTGTTTGTTGTATGTTGGTGATAAGTAGATACCACTAAATAACCCTGATTGGTGCCTTGCTGTGTGCTTGACGATTTAGTTTTAATCCACTCATAAATAAAAAGGAACGACTGATTTCATTTCTCAAAATATATTTGAGTAAAAAGTGAGATATTTGACTTTGAAATGTAGTGAAATTAAAGTAAAAGTCTGCCTAAATGAAAATACTTCAGTAAAGTACAGATACACAAAAAAGCTACTTAAGTACAGTTACAAATTGCATTTACCCCGTTACTGTCCCCCACTGATGTGTACACTGTGAGCATGAGCAGGAAGGATTTATGATCATAATAACAATGTAATTAACAGTATTTTAACCTTTTTCATCATAGGGTACCATCATACATATATCTCATCACAGTGCTGGCAGGGAATTTATTACCAAACATGGAGAGAAGAAAATGAAATAGAACCTTTCTCTCTCTCTCACACACACACACACACACACACACACACACACACACACACACAGACACACACACACACATACACAGCAGACCAAGCCCAGCTTAAGTACAGCCACCGCCTGCTCACAAAATAAATCTATTTTTGAGTTAAACTGCATTCTTTGCACAGAAATAAAGGCTTGATTACAGGTTTTAAAATGCAATCTGTGCAGGAAATCAGAGGCTCGGAGCCGTGCTGACCACACGAAAGCCGGGCAGGGGGAAAGTCTGGCCAGTGTGGCGAGGGAAAGAATGAGAAAAACAAGCCTGCTCTGTAATTAGGAGGCCCTGGAAGCTGAGCGCAGAGGCGTTACCGATCTCTGTAGCGCTCACGGAGATGTTGTGCCAAGCCTGAGTCTCCCGGTCTAGAGGCCTCGTGGTTTTGATGATGCCGTCCTCGGGGTTAATGGAGAAAAACTCCTCCAGATCTGTGTAGCGAGGGATTAAATATCTACAAAATACACAAGAAAGTAGACGTGTAGAGCATTGAGATGGAGCAGAGCAAACTCCAAAGGAGGAAAAAAGGAACAGCAAGGTTTATAGATGAATAAAATTCTTGCCTATATAATATTTAATTAGGTAGCACTGTACATGAGACTTATTACATTCATTCTTTGTTTCTTAAACGTTTTCGTTTCTACAGTAACGATTCATTCGTAAGGTAGCAATTGTTATGTGAATACGGTGAGGTCTTCTGAAAGTAAAGAAAATCTCCTTTAGAGTTTCGGAAGGAAGCTCCAGTGTTAGTGCTCTGTAACAGTTAGAGGGAAAGCTGTAACTTTCCAGACATTTTCAGTTCAGAGAAGTTTACATTTCTTTGTGGTATTCTTATAGTGTTAGTTAATTAAATAAAAGTTGGGTTACAGTTATTGTTTATGTATTATTAATGAGTTCTCTATTGTCCAATCAGATGTTGTTACATCATTATCCGAGGTTGTAATCAAACCTATCAGCATTGGGCAGGAGCAATATGCCTGTTGCTGTAAAATTTAGCTTTAATAAGTATAGTTTTGCAACGTATTCTCTTTCTTCTGTGCGTCTCTTCACGCCTCGACTGACACTAATAATGCAAAGATGAGCACAACAGCACAACTGTTGAGTGAATGACTGAGAACAGCTGCTATAATGTAAGTGACAACAGAAAATGTTTTTTAATTAAAACTATTGTTTATATTTATTCATTTCTAACTTCTGTTGACATTTCTGTTTAATTTTATTATAGGAAATAAATGTTTTGTCACAATTTTGTCTCAACTGTTTAAAAGCCTAATTAAATGTTAATGACCACACCTAGCCTTCTTTTTCCCCAAATTATATGTGCTGGTAATGGAAAAAAAGGGGCGGAGCTCTGAAAAACCAATCTATAGACATTGATAGCGATTGTGATTGTGATGCAGAACATATGCATAATAATCACAATATTCACTTTGTGTTTAGATTTGTTATGGGTTGTAAATTGTCTTTGCCCCCTAGCTATCAGAGCAGCTATCAGGAAATCGACCTTCGATTGTGAATTCAATTTTCATTGCAAGCAGCAGAGTGTGCAAACTATATGACATTTAATAATGATACCATATTTAAAGTTTGAAGAACTTTAAGCTGCCTCTTATGTGTGCTACCTGATGGGGCTGTTGGCCATATCGGTATCCTTGGCGTGTACTCGTCCCACCACGGTTCCCCCCGGTGCGTTCTCTTCTACCTCGAAACTGTAAACAGAAGCCATGAAGGTCGGCGGCTCGTCGGCATCCTCCACAGAGATTTTCACCACTGTCGTGTCTTTGTACGGCCCCCAGCTGATGAATCGAGGGTCCACATGCGGGTTTGTCGCCTCCACCTTCAGCGTGTACGACCGCTTTGTTTCAAAGTCCACGTGCTGGAATTATAAACCACATTTCACTCTTTTTTGTGCTCTGCTGCCATTAATCAGAATGCCATGCTGATTTAATTACTGATTAAATATTGTTTATGGTGGAAAACGTGCCAAGTGTGCTAACGAGTTCAGATCTACAGGCTTGAAATATAACGAGTTGGAGTTCTGTGTTAATGCAATAAAAATGCAAGGAGAGCGGTCGAATGATTTATTTCTGTCACACGGATGGAATTAGCAATACATTAGCAGGTTTAGTGTTTACATTAAAGACGTGCCAAGAATAGAAACCACACTGAAAATTCAAGCTTGGGGCCATGGGGGTTCGATTTAGCACCAAGGAACAATGAAGATTTTTAATCATTTATCATATAACATTCTGATTCATTCTATAATAGACTGTAACTGAGAAAAATGCATTATTTCTTCATTTATTCTTTGTTTCTTCCCTTTTCACAATCTCTCACAGATTCATTTATTCATTTGCTTTGTTTGTTTCCCCTCTTTTCAACATTTCTTTCTTTGATTCTTACTTTATTTCCTAATTTTTCTTAAATTATTTTATTTTATTTTCAGGTTAATTGGCCGGGATCGAAGCTTGTCTCCCTTTGTTCCTGATTCCAGCTCTATGTTTTTTTTTTTTTTTGCTGTTGTTAAACACTGGGGTTACTATAATGATGGCACCTGAAAAAATAAATCATGAATGAAATCCATGCTTCTGTAATTCGATTGATTTGATTGTCACAATGTTTAGTGGATTCATTCAGTATTGAATTCTTGTTTTAGTGTAAAATTAACCCGCATGTGCCACTGAATCACAATCAAACCTTTAGATATAAAAAACAACCACAGACCCATTTGATAAAATGATTATATTATTATTGAGTAAAGTCTCTTTCTTTTTTTCTCTCTCTCCACTCCATGCTCTTTTTCGCTTTTCTCTCTCTCTCTCTCTCTCTCTCTCTCTCTCTCTCTATCTCGCTCTCTCACACACACAGGGTGTCTAGGGGGCGCTATTGTAAAGGTTTATAAATATTGAGCTGGAGCAAATGTGCATATGGAGGACACACCATGACCTGCACACGCGCACACACACCCACATACAAACAAACACAAACAAACCTTAATTTTCTTCTCCTTCTTTATTTATTTTCTCTTTTTCTTTCGTTTATTATTTATGTGTCTATTTTCTTCCTTTAATGAAGCAATGTTGAAAACAGATGTGACCCGGATCTGTCCTCCAACTCTCTCTCTGTCTCTTTCTCTCCTTCTCTCTCTCTCTCTCTCTCTCTCTCTCTCTCTCTCTCTCACACACACACACTTCTGTCCATCCTGAACACTAGAACCCCTCCAGCTGTCAGAATATAAAGGACACAGAATCTGGCTGTGTCCCAAATCCTGTCAAATAAATCTTTTTTTAGATAATAACCTGTGACTGAAGGCTGCCACTTCTTTATTTATTTATTCTTAATCTCTTTCTCTCATTTTTTCCCTTCATTTATACTTTTTTTTATTGACTTCTTTTAAACTCTTTATTTGCTTTACTTGTTTTTCTTTTCTCATCTTTTTGTTATTCTTTCTCCTATCCTTCCTTCCTTCCTTCCTTTTTTTAGTAACACCACTATGTAGATAATATTTCCAAAAATAAACACATTAAATAGAAATTTTGTTTGTTAGATAAACAAACACACACACACACACACACACACACACACACACACACACACACACACACACACACACTAATCCGAGTGAAATAAATCAGCACTCAGGACGTACTAGCTGTTGATTGGCCAGTTAGCTAGCTTGTGATTAGCGAGTAACTAGCTCACAGTAATTATGATGTCATTACTGTATTGTGGTTGTATGCATGTTGATGTGTTTAAGTGTCATTATAACGCACTCTGACACGCTCTCACTATCTCTCTCTCTCTCTCTCTCTCTTTCCCCATCAGACTCGTGTTTTATTTTAACTCCCAATAACTGAACAGCTAAAGCTAATCAACAACTGATAATATTCACAATTACACAGGACTGCTCTTAATATTCACACCATGCCGATTCGGCCACGCTTCACACAGAATAGTTGATTAAAACGCTGGCAATTTTGTCAGTAATTTTGACTTTAATTTACAGAACGCTTTGAAAAGCAAAAGGTGATGATTTCCCGAGAGGTGTATCAGCCTAGCCTTACGTTATTGAGAGAAACTCTGGCACATTGCACTGATTGTTTCTGCAGAGAATGGTAGTTCTGTTTAGAAAAAAACTAAAATAATAAATCAGGCACTGCTGCCTGATTCAGCACACACACACACACACACACACACACACACACACACACACACACACACACACACACACACACACACACACATTTTATCTCCTGTTGTTTCTCTCTATTATTTCCTCACCATTCAATTTGCCCACTACAGAGTTTTCATTACCCAGAAATCTCTGCGTTTATGGACATCTTTTTTTTTTTTTTGTTGTTATGGGAGTGGTGCAAAGCCTGAGAAATCCCTTACTTCTAACTGACCTTCTCTTTTAATGGGTGCTTTTATCTTTTTCTTTTTTTAAGGAATGAATCAGGAGTTTAATTCTTAAACAATGCAATTCATTCACAAATCCATTGATTCAGCAACAACCTTTTACAGTCCAGGAAGATTAGATGAATAATGCACACACACACACACACTCTAATAATAAAAATAACAATAATAACAATACTACTACTACTACTACTACTACTACTACTACTACTACTAATAATAATAATAATAATAATAATAATATGAATAGTGTATTAGGAAAGTATTCACAGCGCTTTACATTTTCACATTTTTTGTTACCATCTTATTCCCAACTGAAATTCTACAATCACTACCCCATAAAGACAGCAAGAGAAAGAGAAAGAAAATCTTTGCAAATTTTACAAATAAAACACAAAATAAATCACACGTACATAAGTATTTATAGCATTTGCCATGACACAATTGAGCTCAGATGAATCCTGTTTTAACTAATCATCCTTAAGATGTTTCTTTAACTTGATTGGAGTCCACCTGTGGTAAATTCATTTGATTGTACATGATTTGAAAGACACACACCTGTCTATATAAAGTCTCACAGTTAACAGTGCGTCAGAGCACAAACTAAGCCATAAAGTCCAAAGAATTGTCTGTAGACTTCTGAGGCAAGGATTTCTGCAAGGTCTCAGATGAGCACAGTGGCCTCTATCATCTTTAAATAGAAGAAATTTGGAATCACCAAGACTCTTCTTAGAGCAGGCCACCCAGCCAAACTGAGAGAATGGGGGAGAAAGGCCTTAGTCAGGGAGTTAAGGAAAAATCCAATGGTAACTCTGAAACATCTCCAGCGTTTCACTGTGGAGAGAGGAGAATGTTCCAGAAGAACAACCATCTGTGCAGTACTACACTAATCAGGTCTGTATGGTAGAGTGGCCAGACAGATGTCACTCCTCAGTAAAGGGCACATGACAGCCCACATAGTGTTTGCCAAAAGGCACCTGAAGGACTCTCATGTGAAATAAAAAATTTAACTCTTTGGCCTGAATGCCAAGCGTCGTGTCTGAAGAAAACCAGGCACCGCTTATCAACCGGCCAATACAATCGCTACAGAAAAGCATGGTGGGGGCAGTATCATGCTGTGGGGATGTTTCTCAGTGGCAGAAACTGGAACACTAGCCAGGATCGAGGGAAAGATGAATGCAGCAATGTACAGAGACAAGACATCATTGAAAAAAAAACCTACTTCAGAGCGATCTGGACCTTAGATTAGGGATACGGCTCATCTACCAACAGGACAACAACCCTAAGCACACAGTTAAGATAACAAAGGAGTGGCTACAGAATGACTCTGTGAATGTTCTTGAATGGCCAAGCCAGAGCCCAGACTTGAGCCCAAACATCTATCTATCTATCTATCTATCTATCTATCTATCTATCTATCTATCTATCTATCTATCTATCTATCTATCTATCTATCTATCTATCTATCTATCTATCTATCCTTCTTTACTCTCGCTATCTCTCTATCTATTTAGGTACTCACTTAATGTCTAGCATTGAATTGCTCACATAGTTTTCGTCTTACTCTTAAACTCTAAATTTTTCCATTATTTATCTTCAGCTTTATCTGTCTGTTCATCTCTCATTTGCACTGTCTCTGTTTCTCTTTCACTGTCTCTCCAGCTCACCTCCACCTTAACTTTCTTTGTCACTCTCTTTCTCCTTCACTCTCTCACAGATAAGCTAGTACCTCATTAGAGTAGTGACTACTAGTGAAACTAATCCCGCTCTCTCTTTCTCTCCCTCTCTCTCTGGAATCTTACCTTTTTTAGTTTGATGACAGCCTCCTGAGTCTCTGAGTCTTTGCTGATCTCAAAAGTGTTCATTCCGTCTCCATCCAGCAGTGTGTATTCCACCAGTCCATTCTCTCCCAAGTCCAGATCTCTAGCCTTCAGACGGCCCACCTCCTCTCCTGGCACTTTATCTTCCATCACTGACATTGAATACACACCTACAACACACACACACACATAGCATGAGGCTGGTATAGGCCATTTTCATTTAATATCTAATATATTCTACCAGGAAGGTCATAGAATATTTCCTTTTGCAAGTGTGCGTGTGTGTGTGTGTGTGTGTGTGTGTGTGTGTGTGTGTGTGTGCTGCTAAGCTCATTTTTTAGAACAAAAATGACACCAAGTAAATACATTTGAATTTATAAAATAATACATTTTTTACATTTAAATAACTGAATTAAATCTATGATTTGATTTGATGAAAGCTGTTTAATCGGCCAAGTCTTAGTTTTGCGTCATGCAAACTTAGACGACTGTGTGTTAGAGTTGGTGGCTCAGTAGAGTCTCTGCTTGGACTCCAAGCTGGGCTGCTGGTTCAAACCCCTGCAGGGGTGTTGAAAGCCTGAGAAGGAACATCTAATGTGAAACCAATGGAAAAGAGGAGCTAGGAAGAGTCAAGTGGAGTGTGGGTAATAATCTGCCAAGATGAACTTTAGAGAGCTATAGGAGGTTCTGATACCTGGATATAAAAAAAATTCTCTCATTTCTTAATAATTGCTCATCAGATTTAATCATTTACATAGAATGCTTTTCTCCTGGACTCTTAACTAATATAAATTAATCTTACCTTATACCATTTTTATTTAACTATCATATAAACCTGAGTATGGGATTGGGCCAAAAAAGACATAAAGAGTAAAAGATGAGAAGTGAAAATGATTTAGAATTCATTTCATTATATCTTTATATATCATTTAACAGGTCAAATGTGAAATATACAGGCTTCTCTTGTGTCTTCTGGTGGTGCCATGAATAAAATCACAGCTCCAGAAGGTAGAGCTGTGTTTGTTGGGTCAAAGCCCAGCTATGACATTCTTGATATGGGAAATGTGTATGGAGTTACTACTAATAAAGATCTGTAAATCTGATCTGCCTCCTTATGCAGGCATTTGGGGAAAACATTTAAGAATTAGACAAATTGTAATTTTAAACACTCCATCAGTGAGAGAGAGAAAGAAAGGGGCTAAAAAGTAGTGATGATAAGTGATGAGCGCTGATCCTTGACCATCTCCTTTTCCATTGGAAAGTCATTGCCCTGATCCATTTGTGAAAACAAAACTACAACCAGTTCCTGACCTTCAGTGGTGTAGCAGTTAGAATCATGCTCTTAGCTTTGTGACATTGTCAGCTTGATTGCAATCTTTTAAATTTTCCTTTAGGTTAATTACAAAAGAAAATGAAAATACCAAAAAACCTGAAAAGTCCTATAAAACTGAACTCCAGTATCAGATCCCATGGTTTATGTGAATGAGTTTGCCTCTTGGTTGAGAAGTTGCTGGTTTGCAGGACTTCATGATGTGAGGGTGTGTATTTGAAGAATGGGCAGCTGCCCCCTTAGAAGCAGGTGAAATAAGGGGTTGTGGAGCTTGAAGAGTGATTTTTGTAAATTTTTTACATTCCCTACATATGCAAAACTATCTTCTAAAGTAAACTTCCTGCGGTTCCGCAGTACCAGTTTACATTAAATTGTTCCAACTCCACCGCTCTTTCTGGCTCCTCCCACTCCTCTTTTACATTACATTTACAGCATTTGGCAAACACAATTATCCAGAGCTAAGGTTCTTGCTAAAGCTCCCAGCGGTGGCAGCTTGGTGGTGCTGGGATTTGAAAGGGTGGCCTTTTGATCTAGAGTCCAATGCCTGAACCACTGATCTAGTACCTCCCCAGTGTATGACTGTACTATGTTTTCTCTGTGTTTCAAGCAGGATTTAAACTAGTTAACTTTTTTATTTTATAATACCCTCACCTCATCAGAGAAAGTACTGCCCCTTAGTGGAACAAAAGAGGAATTGCAAGATTTTTATTGAATTTCCCAAGTAATTTACGGCCCAGATGACAAGATCTCTAGTTGTTTGTAACACAGAGTTAATTTGGTGGACTGGATCTATATTTTCATCAAGTCTCAGTATAGTGTGTGGAATCTGAATCTTAAATTCTAAACTCCAGAATCCTGACGGTCAGAATTAAAGCCCTTTTACTAATCACTGATTTGAGTGAATTGTAGAAGATAATGCCTAAAATCATAACAACTCTGTTGCTAAGCAATGAAGCAATGAATGCAAGCTACATGATGACTAGCATATGAGCTGTCTAGCTAGCACTTTTTTGCTTAGTCTACTCAGTATAATTGCTCAGCTGTCAGAAAACAGTTTTGTAAGAAAATCAGTAACACAAAGATTTAAAGTAAAATATTACAAATTAAGAATGACATTTTATTTTTACTTAGACGAGCCCACAGAATTCTAGCATGAGAAATAGGGAAATATGAAGAATTGTGGTATTTGATACACAGCTGAGTGAAATTTTTAGGAGAAAATGCCACTCAACATGCTATGATGGAAAACTTTTTTTACATCTGACCAAAATTTTAAAGTTTTGTTTGTGAAACCTTTTTAAGCACCTTTAGTTAAAAAATGATAAGTGCTTCTTTGTTTTCCTGAACTTCAGTTAACTCTGTTCATGAGTCACTGCTGAGGAAAGCAGAGAACTGACACATAAACACTACCTGTGGAGGCATGGCTCAGCTGCCGGGCACCTGCAAGCCTCAAGACACTGACTGTGTGTGTAAGTGATCAAGTGTGTGTGTGTGTTTGTGTGTGTGTGTGTGTGTGTGTGTGTGTGTGTGTGTGTGTGTGTGTATGTGTGTGTGTGTGACTGGGTGCGTAAAACACACACCTGCCTGAGGCTAGGCCAGAGCAGAGGGACCATATGGCTCTCCTCGCTGTCTCTTCAAAGCCAAAGGCTTCGACTGCTTTTATAAAAATAACTCCTACACAAGCAAGAAAGCTTGAGGGGAGGAAAAAAAAAGGCTTGAGTGAAGAAAAGAGTAAAAGAATAAAATAAATGAAATAATAAAATAAAGCTTTTACAGCCTGGATCTTCTGAACAGTTTGTCCAAAAAAAATAACCCGAAAATGATAAACTAATTAAAGCATTTCTGTTCCAGCTCACACCTGAGTCCACTCACAGGAATTCACTTTTAAACTGGAACAATTTACTTTCTGTTCTCAGGAAGTAAGACAGATTGTGTTTGTTGTTGTTGTTGCAGAAAAACCACAATTGTCTACTCTAAAAACTTTACCTCTGTCTGTTGTAAAGTGATGACACTGGAGACTCCTTCCGTGAATATCTCTCCTTATAGAAAGAATGCACCCTCTCATCGTCTTCCTTTTTGCCAACTAGAATCCAGAATTTAACTATAGTGTAATTGTAGCAGCGTAGTTACAGAGTTATTAATAGGTCAAATGTGGTCATCTTTTAGTAAGACACTCATCTCAATCCCTTTTTCCTCTCTCAGACATGCAACTCATACTTTTTTCCCTTAAATATGCAACTCATCCCCTCTTTTCCTTCCTAATTCTTTCAACCCAACTCCACTTTTCCTTCCTCATTCCCTTAACTCATCCCTTCTTTTTTCCTCCCCCAGACATGTAACTTATCCCCTCTTTTCCTCCCTTATTCACTAAACTAATCCTCTCTTTTCGTCCCTCAGACACCCACGATTCTTCTCAGATTACAGCATTTCTTTCAGAAACCTCATCACAGAAGACAGTTCATCAACAGAAACTTAATCCCAGCAAAACAGAACTCATCCCTACATCAGTATCTTGTGATCTCCCAGGACAACTCTCAATCAGCTGTCTATTTCCTCTCACATGTCTTTTCCTAATCTGACCCACTCCCTTTTGCAGCATCGGGGGAATTCATCCGTTTCCATCCACACAGGCCACTCAGGTGCTTGTTCAGTCACTTGTCATTCCAAGACTGGATTACTGCAACTCGCTACTGGCAGCTTTACCTCTGAGCCGCATCTGACCTCTGCAACTGATCCAGAATGCAGCTGCATGACTGAACCTAACTGCTACATTTCCTCCACTAACTGCTCCCACCATCTCTTAGGGTACAAGGAGACAAGAATCTATACTCTTCACTGTTCTGGCACCGAGAAAGTGTAATAAATTTCTCCCAAGATGTTTTAACAGCTGAGTCATTAGTAGGCTTTTAATGTAATCTAAATCACTTCCTGAAGTGCTTATTACAGTTTATTTAAAAACTAAACGCTGTAAGGACAAAGGTTTGTGGACAACTGACTGTAAAGCTTTCGGAACACACCATTCCACATTTAGTCTTTATTTGCTGTTGTAATAACCTCCACTCATCTGTAGGGATTTAACACTAGATTTTGGCATGTTTTTGGATACACAAGGGCATTAGTAAAGTCAGGTACTGATTTAGGGTGCAGAGGCCTGGGGTGTATTCCATATTCATACCAAACATGTTCAGTAGAATTGAGGTCAGAGCTCTATAGCAGGCAACTCAAGATCTCGCACTCCAACATATGTAAACCATAACTTCATGTAGCTGGATTTGTGCACAGGGGTATCATGTTGGAACAGGTGTGGGTCTCCTAGTTCACGTGAAGGAAAAATTATGCTACCGCATTCAAAGACATCCTATACAAATGTGTGCCTCCAGCTTTGTGGTAACAATTTGGGGAAGAACCACATATGGATTGAAAAGTCAGGTGTCCCAATACTTTTGGCAGTACAGTAATCGCTCTGGAGAAGTCTGTCTGCCAAATGGAACAATTAGCTAATTAGAAATATATATAAAAAAATGTTATGTAGGAAAATAAATGCTTAATGTGCTTCGTAAAGGAGCAAATATATGGTAGTTTAGCAAAGTGTGACCTCTAATAATAATTCTACACAAATCATTTCCTAAAATTACAAAATAGCTCTCTATTAATGTTAAAACTACAATTACCTTTCTACAAGATATAAATATACTCATTGTGTGGCTGGAATGTTCCTGTAAACAATGGAGTAAGTGTAGCACTTGTGCTAACAGTCATGTTATTTCAGGTGTTTTAGAGGCTGCTCTTATTGCAGCAGGAAATGACTGTTTTAGTGGGAATGCCTTCAACACACACACACACACACACACACACACACACACGTGCAATTTTGTGCTGATTTTTAAACCTTGGAGATTCTGTGACCGAAACCTCAGGCAGATTTATTGAAGAGATTTCAGCAACAAAATAGAAGATAGCATCTCTGTGCTTAGTGTGCAGTTTAACACACACACATACACACACACACACACACACACACACACACACACACACACACACACACACACCCTCTTCATTGTCTTTCTCATTTTTTTTCTCCCATCCATTCACACTACAGATCCTAACCATCGTCTAGCTGTCTGTATATATGGAACATTTCAGGAAATAATTGCACAATGATGTCATCATTAGTGTCAGCCAATCACACAACTTTCATAATCAGTGGAGTGCATTCACACTTCTTATTCAAGACCCAGAACTCAACAAGTTTCATCTGTTTCCACTTAAAATGAAATAAAATCACACCTGGGAGAGATTATTCTCAAAAGTAAGACTTTTTGTCCAAAATGAATGTGCATTTTTTATTTTAAATCCACCATTTTTTTTTATACATATTGAATTATTAGATATAATGCTAATAGAGGTAGGGCACATGATTATATAATAGCAGTTTCCTTTCCTACAATTATATATATAGTTATATATATATATATATATATATATATATAACTTTCTTTCTGCTTCTCCCATTAGGTCGCCACAGCGGATCCTCCGCATGTTTGATTTGGCACATGTTTTTACGCTGGATGCCCTTCCTAACGCAACCCTCCCTATTTATCCGGGCTTGGGACCGGCACTGAAAGTGGCTGGGGTTGGTTCCCTGACCGGGGATCGAACCCGGGCCACATCCTAACCACTAGACCACCAGGGAACATTTGTGCATGTGCATATATATATATATATATATATATATATATATATATATATATATATATATATATATATTTTTTTTTTTTTTTTTTTTTTTTCAGGTCATTGACCAGCTCCTCTCGTGTAGTTCTGCTGATTTCTCACCTTTCTTAGGATCATTGAGACCCTACGAGGTGAGATCTTGCATGGAGCCCCAGTCCGAGGCGATTGACAGTCATGTTTAGCTTCTTCCATTTTCTAATGATTGCTCCAACAGTGGACCTTTTTTCACCAAGCTGCTTGGCAATTTCCCCGTAGCCCTTTCCAGTCTTGTGGAGGTGTACAATTTTGTCTCTAGTGTCTTTGGACAGCTCTTTGGTCTTGGCCATGTTAGTAGTTGGATTCTTACTGATTGTATGGTGTGGACAGGTGTCTTTATGCAGCTAACGACCTCAAACAGGTGCATCTAATTTAGGATAATAAATGTAGTGGAGGTGGACATTTTAAAGGCAGACTAACAGGTCTTTGAGGGTCAGAATTCTAGCTGATAGACAGGTGTTCAAATATTTATTTGCAGTTGTATCATACAAATAAATAGTCTAAAAATCATATATTGTGATTTCTGAATTCACATGTGATTTTACACCCACATTTCAAATCAGGATCAACAAAGTGTTCGGGAAACACTGACCTTGTGCGAACTTGGGAGGATTGTCGTTGACGTCCGTTAGCGTGATCTTCACCTGTGTTGTCCCCGAGAGACCACCCATGTGACCCCCCATGTCCTTTGCCTGAATGACCACATCATATTCCTGCTTAGCCTCTCGGTCCATGTTGGGCAGCGCAGTGCGGATAATCCCTGCAGAGAACACACACATACCGATATGGCATTAAGGATGAATCTCAGTTTAAAATCCATTCTTTAGGAAACATCAGACTGGAATAACTCATGAATACATGGTGAGAAAACTCGAGTCAGAACAGAGCCATGTTGCAGACTGCATGATTGTGAGTTTGTCCTCTTATCTTCATTGAATTAATTGATATTTTCGTTAACTACAACCATGTGCATACAACTGTGGGCTAATCACTATTTATTTAAATAAACAAACAACAAATAATCAGACAAATAAATAAATGATGATGGTTGTTGTTTTTGTGTATTCTGCCATTTATCTACATATTTACTTTTTAATGATACAAGTATGGCCATGACCTAAATCTTTAAACATGGATGTTCTTTCTATTCTTACTTTATTTATTTATTTTTAATTTATATATTTTTTCTATGATGATACAGCAATAACCATAAGCAAAATGAAACTGTATTAGATACCTGTGTGAGGTTCCACTGAGAAGTAAGGTTGTCCCTGAAGGATGCTGTAGACGAGCCGAGCGCTGTTTCCGTACGTCGGGTCGTCTGCGTCTGTAGCCGTGACCTGAATCACTGATGTACCTACAGGATAATAACAAAACACCATCATGTGCAAGTAGCATTGAGCCGAAAATGCACAGATGTATAATTACAATAGATTGATGGTTAATGCAATGAGAGGTTTATGTTTTTTTTCATGGAAAGACTCTCTAGTGCCAGTCAGCTGTGAAAGTGACTAAAAACTTAACAAGAAAGGATGTATTATAAATAGCAAATAATGTGTCCTTATTTAATAAATCAGATTGAAAATTGCTAGTTTACTATTATCACAAGGTCGTAGGAAAGTCATGATTTACTGAAATGGGACAGAAAAACAATCCGTATCCATGGTGAACATATAGAGCAGAATTTCCCACATGGATAAACATTAGATTTTTCTCAGTGGTCTTAAACAGCAGGCCGCTCAATAATAAGCACCAGCTGAGGGAATGTTTATTGGTTTTTGATAACTGCTGAAATAAAACAGTTCTTGAACTAAGAAGTCGGACAAACGAGACCAATCTGAACCAATTTTACAGAATAAGACATAGCTGTCGGGAAACCCTGTCCTCGCTATTACAGGGTTATTGAAAATTATCAAAATAATCACGACCAAGTGTAATTCCCTGATGAGCAGCGTATCTGAATTTGACCGGCTCCAAACTTCCCCCTGTGTATGGTGTGGTGTGGTGGAGTGTGGTGGGGTAACAGATCATTACCTCCTGACACAGTCACATTAGAATGATGTATTGTGCAACAAGAGAGAGTTAAAAATAAACAAACACACACAAACACACACAGTGCAACACAACACCACCACCAGCAACAACAACAACTTGAGGTTCACTTTCTCCTGGTCAGATTTCAGCTGCTTTTGAATAATGCATGAGGAAACAGAGCTGTCGTTTTCTCAACTCTAAGGTAAAAAAACAGAGGCGAAAAATTCTATCTTACCAACGTTGGACATCTCAGCCACGCGAGCGTAGTACGGTCCATGCAGGAACTCGGGCGGGTTGTCGTTGATGTCCTGGACCTTCACAATGAATTCAGATGGAGGCTCTAGAGGTTTGTTGGTGTCTCGGGCGACGGCCTGAGCGGTGAGTGTGTACTCCGCTTGTTCCTCACGGTCCAGCGTCTTCGTCGCATGGATGTTGCCTGTTTTATCATCAATAACGAAAATGGTCCCGGCGCCTTCACCTGAGAGAATGTATTTGATGTTGCCATTCCCTGTGTCCACATCGGAGTGAAGCTACAGACAGAGAGGAAGAAAATGAGTCACGACATTCTGCTGCAAGATGACTCAAGGTGGCTGGGCTTTGCAAATAATAGTCGGCTCCTCATTGGAGGGGTTCCTAAATATTGTTTGAATTTGTCGTTACCGTTAAGCCCATTTTCCCAAATCTAACCATATGACATTACTGAATAAGGAAAAGCAGCTTCTCAAACTTCTCAAAAATCTGTTTTATGTTGTAGCTTTCAAATGCTTCTAGTTTAGAAGAAACAGTCAATTAGATCTTATTCAAGTAGCCTCACATTTCTTTGCTTCAAATTAAAAAAATAAAATCTCTCTGAATCAATGTTTGGAAAAAAAAAACTACAGAAATGTATTTATTTATTCATCACAGCCTGAACAAGAGGACCATTACCTCGGAACAGCTAGTAAGTTAGAACATAAAGATATACTGCATATACTGTTATTAGTTCGCTGTGTGTACATGGCCATATCTGTAACTGAAAAGACTTATATGGTTGGTATTATTTTTATAGACTTTATTCAGAAACCGCCACATGATGATGTAATGGCTTAGATGCTGGATGTTGGAAATGTGGACTAGCTTCATGTTTTCAGCACTAGTACTGGGTTTAAGTTACATCACTGTGCACCCTAATGAGGAACGCATAAAAAAAAATAAATTAAAAAAACATAAAACCATGAAAAAGAGGCTGGAAATGTGGACTAGTTCATTAAAAAAAGAAGCAAACAGAGCTTTGTGTAGGAACTTTTCAAATAATATTCCTCAAGAAAGCTAGAATTGCTAACTATATTTGTTACTTTCAAAGATTGACCAAAATATATTGAAGATAAAATAACAGAAATATTTTGACCCCTAACATTTCTTACCCGGCCTACAAGGACAGGATCAGGACCCGTGTACTCTTCGATGACGAAGAACTGATTCCACACCCATCCTCGTTTGGAGCGATGGAGCACGTGTCCATCCTTTCGTCTCTCTCTGTGTCTGTAGGAAGAGAGACGCCGGCGATGTCCGTGTTCCTGAGGGCCTCGAGACGCTGCCGTAATCCACAGTGTCGCTATTAAACACAAGAAGAACACCTGCACTCTCAAACCGTCCCACATCCTGTCCGTTCTCGCCCACGTCCTGCTCAGAGTCCTTTTTTTCCCAAAAGCTTCGACGTTTTAGTTCTAAGGATGGAAATTTGAAGTAGATGAAGTGGTGGTTCACTTCACGCTGTATGTCCACCCACGCTGAGGATCATCCCAGACGCTGAGTCTCAGCTTGTTCCTGTGGAAAAAAAAAAGAGATTGAGATGTTCAGTGACATAGTGTAGTGTTTCGGGATCACAATGAAACTTTAATTGGCTTTGGCTGAAATTGGAATGTATTAATTGGTTCTGTAGTGGTTCTGTAGCCTGGACTAATTAAGCAACAGCGGTTGTAAGCCCATTTGCTCTTGTTTAATTAGACATTGCAGCCCCAGTGTTCTCCCTGCAAGCCATTTCCCAAGTCACACACATCCGTCCCACTTGATCTAATAGCTGGAGGTTTGAGATTTTGTCATGCACACATGAAATCTGGTGTTTAGCTCCTCTATTTGAGGAGAATGCTAATAAAAAAAAAGAAAAAAAAGAAATAGAAAAAAAAAAATGAGCACAGTTATGGCCCTGACATCTGCCATGTGTTTACTGGTGCAATGATCCTTCCTCAGTGGCATCGTTTTCTTTGCCTCGTCAGAACATAGCCATGTCATGCTACACTAATTAAGCAGTTGAAGTGTTGGCTTGATGCTCTTTTATCACCTCCTGCTTGGATGCTACAGCTATACAGAGCGAGAGAAAGCGAGAGAGCAAGAGAGAGAAATGGACTTGGAGAGATTTTCCCATTCACTGAGTCGCTAATAACCTCCAGCTCCAGCGTCGAGAGCCACCGCAGCCCACTGGCTGCTTCGTTTTCTCTCTTTCTCATCCTAATGCATGCTCTAATCACGGCCCACCACAAGCATAAATCAGAGACCAGGGTTTTTAAGGAACGGGGGAACGTTTGTGAGCATGAAGTGCAGGTGAAGGGAATAAAGAAAAACAAACCGAACAAATCTCCAGTGCCCAAGTCAGAGCCGTAAATATGCTCCAAATAAGGTGCATCGAGCACAGAAGCGGGAAAATAGGGCTCTAACTCTTCAGGTGTCTTGTCTCTCGCCTCACCACCCACCCAAATGACACCAGCACCGACCCCCAACACCTCCCCCAACACCCTGTGTACCACTCTGTCAGCATCCATAATGATGGGCTGATAACAGCTGACGCTGTACGCCTGCGTGGCTCGCCTATAAAACTGGCAGCAGCTCAGGAAAAAGAAGACATTTTATCCCTGGATTTTCCTTTTCTTTCTCATGAACTGGACACCACTGTGTATGTGTGTGTGTGTGTGTGTGTGTGTGTGTGGGAGGGTTTATTTTTTCTTCTTTAGAAACTTCGTCTCTGGATGTATTCAGGAATGTGCTGTATGGACGAAAGGGTGGATGGAACGGATAAATATGACCACCATGGGACAGGGTTGGGAAAGAAAATTCCAGTATGGTTCCAAACTCAGTCAGCTTACAAGTACTTCTTCACATCAAGCAAAAGTTCAGCCAGAAATAAAACGCTGCATCAAATACGATCAATCAGGCCAAGATTTTGTTAGCGTTTAAAAGTCTGTTTGGTTACGAAGCTAATGGTGCTAAGGAGTAAAAGAAATGTATAACCACTATCTTAGCAAAAATCAGTTACAGTTTCAGCAAGATTAAATGTGAGTTATGTATGTATATATTTATATATTTATGTATGTATGTATGTATGTATGTATGTATGTATGCATTATCTCAATACTTTACATACTTTACATACAAGTCTGCATGTGATCATGAGGCCATGTCTCCTCACTTTGCATTTCTGTAAAACTACTGAGTGAAAAGACAGGACAGTGGCTTCCTCAAGGTTTCTCAAGGTTCTGCAGATGTTCTTTATGACAACAGAAAACTGTAATGGGTTCTATGTGGAAGCTTTATTGAGGTTTACATTTATGGGTATGGAAGCCAAACCAACATGTAAATAAAGACATTTTGACAGAATCGAAGAGATACACATCACAAAGGGTTTTCTGGTTGGTGTTATTTCTGAAACTGGTTTATGTTTAAAGAGCGTTTAATGAGATCAAAAAAGAGAAAGAGAAGCGTCTGCCTCTGCCTTCGATCTTCAGGCCACAGCGTTACCATTTCTGTAAACATTCCTGTAAAGCTAAAGTGTGACAATATCTACTGTTAAAAGGTTTATAAAAATAACATTGAATAAATGTCTTCGAATAAAATATTATTAAGTGCTACTTAAAGCTGGCGTCTTTTGATATCCGCTCCTACTGTAAGTGCATTTTTTCCTCCCTAATATCTCCACGCTTCCGATTAATCCGTCCCTTCCTGACCAAACCCCCGAACCACGAGGCGATTTAGGGGAATTGTAATAAACGCCCTAAACCAGATCGATCTCCATCCTAAGCGTAAGGTAAAGCCGTCTGGGCCGAAGTCACTGGAGGATGGAGAGCGATTGAGCGTCAGCGATTTATCCTCTGTCTGTAACGGGAACAGTCTCTTGCATTAGACCTTCAGCGCTCAGACGGATAAACGTTTAAATGAACCTGGTGTCAAGAAGGACATGTGCGCTGAGGGGAATGCCGGAAAAATATTCAGAAACACACACGCACCTGATAACATCTAAAAAAAAACAGAACTGAGACGAAGGAGAAGGAGGAGAAGAACGAAGGCTAAGCTGAAAGGGTTTGCAGGAGATGAGGACGAGACAAGAATAAGACGAGGATGAAAAAAAATGCCATGGATTTTTGATTTCTGGAAGCAGAAGTGATTATGCAGCCTCTTACTGTCTAATTACTAGTTTAAAGAAAGCAAAGAAACCACTATGAACCACCATGGAATATATTCCACACATGCACACATGCACACACACACACACTCCAAACCAACATGCTGAGATTTTCCAACATGACATGCCAAGACGAGAAAAAGGGGGAGAGAAAGGAAAGGAAATGGAGGAGGAGAAAATGAAGGAGCAGAAAAGTGGAAAGGAAAATAAAGGGGAAGAAAAATAATGAAGGAAGGAGAGAAAAATTTGAGAAAAGAAGGATTGGCGGAAAATGGAGAGGAAATGGGGATGGAAAAAGATTGGAACTAGACGAGACAAAATTCTTGGAAAACCTTTGATAAAGGATTTTAGATTTGCTCTGAGTTTACATAAGTAGGAAAAGGGAATGCGAGGAAAACGGAATAAAAGAAAGAAAAATAGATATCAAAAATCGAAAAACAGATGTGCTATGTAAATACAAATGAGAAGAGAAGAAAGAGAAGAGAAGAGAAGAGAAGAGAAGAGAAGAGAAGAGAAGAGAAGAGAAGAGAAGGATCAAGCAGAAAGGAAGGATGAGGAAAGTCATGAAAAGGACAAAATAGATTCAAAGAGGAAAAGAGATCAAAGAAAAGGGAATCGAAGAGGAGTAAAAAGTGTGATGGAGTGATGAGGGAAGGAAAGAGAGGAGATAAAAGGAAGAAAATTAGAGAAACAGATGTGACGGTCTGCCTCTCACAGTGCAGGGTAATTAAAACACTCCCTCTGGTGGTCCTGATTAGTGTGTATGAGTGTGTGTGTGCGTGTGTATGTATGTGGGTGTGTGTACGTGTGTGTTTGCCTCCATTTTGGCTCTAAGCAACAAATTTCACTTTGACTTTTTCTTTCTGTTTGCGTAAAAAGTGCAAACAACAGCACTAATTGTATTTCATTAAGATGCAGATGCACACGAACATTTTCAACAAAAGAAGCGGAAAGAAATATACAATTTACACCAAAAACACATATACTGTAACCATCTGCTATCACCATGTGTTGGAGTTATAACTCTCTCTCTCTCTCTCTCTCTCTCTCTATATATATATATATATATATATATATATATATATATATATATATATATATATATCTTTTTTTTTGTTGTTTTTGTTGTTTTTTGTTTGTTTAGTTTTTTTTTTTTCCTGTTCCCTAAGTAGTTTTAAATTTAAATGTAAAACTACTTTTATGTACATACTATAAACTATTAGGTGATTTTTTTTTATTTTTTATGACATAATCTATCAATGCTAAAAATGCTACATATATAAATATAACATTGTTTGGAACACAAATGAGTCAGGAAAATGTATCAAGAAGTAAAACAATTCATCACTATCCAGTTTTACACACACACACACACACACACACACACACACACACACACACATAAACACGCAGAGCTAGGTTAAAGCAATAATAGTGATGCATGTGTGTGTAGATGTGATGTATGCTCCTGTCGACTCCCTTGAGGCCCCGCCTGATATTTTTACAAGTGTATGTGCGTGTGTGTGTGTGTGTGTGTGTGTGTGTGTGTGTGTGTGTGTGTGTGTGTGTGTGTGTGTGTGCATCTGTGTGTGTCTGTATGTGTTTGTAAAATAAGTGTGCTGTCATTCAGCAGTTGGTTTTTGAGAAAGGTATTTAAATAAATGTAAATAAAATCTCACAGTGACACCCACACACTGACTGCATGAGCTGACAGAAGTAAAGTGTGTTCTGATTGGCTGATAGCAGTTAATTGGTTTTAATTAGCTGAGGGCAGTCCTATATGTTTTAGTTGGCCTAAAGCAATTAGGGGTGTTTTAATTGGTGTGAAAGCAATACAGTGTGTTGTGATTGGCTGAAAGAAGTACAGTGTTTCTAATTTGGTAAGAGAGTACCATGTGCGGTGATGGGCTACAAGCATATAGTGTGTTTTAATTGGCTGTGAGCAGTACAGTGTGTTTTAATTGGCTAAAAGCAGTACAGTATTTGGTGATTGGCTGAGAGCAGTACAGTGTGTTTTGATTGGTTAGGAGCAGTACAGTGTTTGGTGATTGGTTAAGAGCAGTACAGTGTTTGGTGATTGGCTAAGAGCAGTACAGTGTGTTTTGATTGGTTAAGAGCAGTACAGTGTTTGGTTATTGGCTAAGAGCAGTACAGTGTTTGGTGATTGGCTGAGAGCAGTACAGTGTTTGGTGATTGGCTTATAGCAGCACAGTGTGTTTTGACTGGCTCAGAGCAGCACAGTGTGTTCTGCGAGTCTCACAGTGTGAAGCAAAGCAGCTTATTAATTTTATAATTTTATGAATGAAAGCAGAATAAATAACTTACCCTGAGCATTGAGAATAAAATAGTTAGGTATAAAAACTTAATAAAGAGTACAAACACAGTATTGTTATAAAACACGTACTAGTAAAAATGTGTGTGTGTGTGTGTGTGTGTGTGTGTGTGTGTGTGCACACTGTGCTGACTTGTTGCGAAGCAGCAAACTGAGTCATAAATATTAATATGATTAATTTAAAACCGCAAAACTGGACTCTTGGATCAGACTCCTGGATCAGTCTCTTGTCTCCGAGGATTCTAATAAAAAACAGTCAGAAAACCGACATCTAAATGTGTAGGTTTTTTTTTTTTTTGAGTATGTGTGGATAAATACAGGCAGTTGCTCTTTACTCCCTCAGTGATTGGTGGAGCTTGTCAGAGCAGGAAGTCAGATTTGTAACATGGTGAAAGGCTTCAGTGGTGCTTCCTACATGCACCTCACGCTCCCTGGCTCTTTGACGGAACAATGAGGAGCGCTCAAGTCTGAGCGGAGACGCCTCCACTTTACCACAGAGTATTTATAGCAATCCTCACGCTCACAGCTCTTTCTTCTCCATCCATACTGAAACTCTCTTACCCCACAGCACTGTTAAACTCTGTATTCTGATTGGTCACAAGGCACTGATTGATTTTCATACGGATATTAGAGGTGTCCCATCTTTTTCACAGAGCTACACGTTATAGTCTTTGAAAATTTTAATCAGATTTAAAAAAGTAGAATTTGATACGTTGGAATGAAAACCTGCACCCAAAAGCAAAATATTGGAAACTGATGCAGTATATGTTCTGTTACGTTTTCACAGCTCACTCACAGGGATGTATACGTTGGACGAGCCACATAAACTGATTAAAAATATTGTGTAATTATCATTGTAGATGTTTTCTGTAAGGAGAAATGTGTTTATTTTATATTGATGGCATGAGTACAGTGAAAAATATCATATCAGGATATTACCTACCAGTGAAACAGAAATGAAACATTTAAAAGATAACAGATAAAATGACACATTAGCCAGGTTTGATATGTAAAAGCTGTCAATGATGTCTGCAGTGCGAAACTGACTGAATTGATAAGTCTACATTTAGATAACTTAATTATAATGAACAGTTAAAAATGAAAAAGTGAGAAATTCTCTTTATGTAAATTACATGCACCATGTCTATATATACTCAAGGATGTCCTTGGATGTGGTAGCATTCAATTCTCCCTTCACTTCAACCAGAAGAACATGTTCCAGCATGCCAGTGCCCCTGTACACAAATCCAGCTCCATGATGAGATGGTTAACATGAGTTGGAGTAAAGTCTTGAGTAGCCTGCTACAACGCTCTGACCTCAAATCTACTGAATACCTTTGGGATGAATTGTAACACTGACTGTACCCCAGGGTTTTTCACCCTACACCAGTACCTGACTTTACAAACACCCTTGTGGCTGAATGAGCACGAATCTCCTCATCTCCAAAATCTACTCCTAAATCTAGTGGAACATCTTCCCAAAAGAGTGGAGGTTATTAATACAGCAAATGGAAACTAAATGTTTAAAATGATAAGTTTCCATGTGTCCACAAACATTTGTCCTTATAGTGTATGTATATCTGCGCTATTCAAACACACACACACACACACACACACACACACACACACACACACACACACACACATCTGTCTCAAGTAAAAGTCTCTAAATCACCGATCTGAATAATAATAAGAAAAAGAAGAAGAAGGTAAAAGGCCATGTCATTGTTACTCCAATCAAACGAACCACAACGTGAAGCTGAAACCTCCTGAGGACTCGTGCGTCTCCCTCCTCCGAGCTGCCTCTCAGCGTTTGATGTGAAACGCAATCGTGCTTTCAGAAAGTGCTGGGAACACCAATTCATAACCTCTAAAATGTCACTGAGGAGCTCATGGTGATGGATATCTGGTGACTGCGGTTGTCATCAAAGCCCGGTGGAGAACACAGCCACATTTTCTCTCGGTGTCTCGTTACGGTGCGGAGCTTCCTGCGGTCAGCGGCTGCGCTCTCAGGACGAAACCGGACTCTTAATTGACGTTCAATTACAGTACAGAGACTAAACGACCGAGGTGTTGTGCGATAACAAAACTCAAGCGGATCTAATCATCATGGCTTCTCCAAAACATTGCTGCGCTTCAATCCCTCATTGATAAAATGGACAATTTTCGGTAGACATGATAAAATTGAAATGTTACCTGCAATCTTTTACGTATACATTGTTTTATTGTGGGGTTTTTTTTCAGATTGTCTATAGAATATTAGAAATAATTATCATAAAACTCTCTCTGATTGCTCCATCATCTCCACATCAAACACAGAATTGATTCAAAAAGACTTTTACTGGTTTCGCAAACCTCTTAATAGCTGTTCCCAGAATTACCTCCAGAAGAGCTGAAAGCGCATTACAGTAATAGATTGTGGAACACACACTGACGAGTTCGAATCTGCTATTCTACATTCCTTAACCCCCAGCTTCATTTTCTAGAAAGCACATAAAATATGATGCAACATACTCAAGCTAGTATTCAGGGTAGTTCTCAGAAGCGTACATATTTAGTATTTTAATGTATGGACACTTTCGTTTATTTCTTCTTCTCTTCCCGCCATCATTATCTCATTTCATGTTTCTAACTCGTGGATGATAATTAATTTTTTTTGTGCAGCTCATTATGTTGTGTGTTATATAAAACACTGTGATATACATTCAATTTAGTATTAAAATGATTCAATTTCTTTTTCACATCTGTGTCGAAGATGAGCATGCTAATGATCTTGTGCGGTACAGGTGAGGAAACCCGGCTGCTAGTTCTGCTAATAAAGAAGAAAGAAAACTTTAAAAAGCAAAAGAGAGTAAAGAAAGAAATAAAGAAAGGAATGAAGGAATGAGCGAATGAAAAAGAAAACTGAGGACAAAACTAATTAAAAGTGAAGAGTAGAAGAGAAGATCTCAGAACAGACAGAAGGGGAAAAGATAAATGACAAATCATGAGAAGAAATTAAGATAAAAGACTGAATTGAGAAGAAGAGAAGAGAAGAGAAGAGAAGAGAAGAGAAGAGAAGAGAAGAGAAGAGAAGAGAAGAGATCTCTCCTCTCCTGCACTCTTGTTCTTTCAGAGCATGTTGTTCTCTTTGTCAGTAAAGCAGAATCATGTCCTTGGGTATGAGAGACTGAGTGTCACCTTTCCACAGAGAAGTGTCTCAGCGCTCTGCTTTAGTTTCCATAGTTGAAGGTTAAGAGCTTTGGTGCTAGCGGCAGTGATAAGAGATAGTGATGTGTGTAAGAGATGCTCGGTTCCTTATATAAATACTGAAAGACCTGAAGTATACACAGAACCCTGACCCTAATGAACTTCTGCAGCGATGATGTTTCCTCTACACCAAGTGTGAAAATAAATCCTTACATTCACACTCACTGTCATAAAGACCAGAAACTGATTACAAACTAAGAGTTAGTCTTCTCATTTCTATAATAATGACTCAGCATTGTTGTTGTTTCTTTAGTAACAGCTCAGTACCATTACCGTTTCTATTGTAACAGCTCAGTACCATTACCGTTTCTATTGTAACAGCTCAGTACCATTATCGTTTCTATTGTAACAGCTCAGTACATTATCGTTTCTATAGTAACAGCTCATTACCATTATCGTTTTTTTAGTAACAGCTCATTACCATTATCATTTCTAGAGTAACAGCTTAGTACCATTATCGTTTCTATAGTAACAGCTCAGTACCATTATCGTTTCTATAGTAACAGCTCAGTACTGGTATTTTTTCTATAGTAAAAGCTTAGTACCATTATCGTTTCTATAGTAACAGCTCAGTACTGTTATTTTTTCTATAGTAACAGCTGTTACTCAGTACCACTATTGTTTCTGTAGTAACAGCACAGTATATTGTCGTTTCTATAGTAACAGCTCAGCACCATTATTATGTATATTGTGACAGTTGATTATTATTATTATTGTTTCCATAGTAACAACTCTGTATTGTTAACTTTATTGTTTTTATGACAACAACTCAGTTATTGTTACTACAGTCAGACCTTATTATTGTTAGAATGACAGAAAAGAATTCAAAAACCACAAAAATTATGAAGTTTTCTGTAAGGAGAAGTTGAGTAAAATTTATTGAAAGAGTCTCCAGTGTGATTGTTTTGTTCCAGTCAAACACTGGTTTCTAAAATCCAGGACGAACCATGAAACATCCCAAGAACCCTCTAGAAAGATTTTATTCCAAGAAAGTATGTAAAAAAAACTGCTCCTTTGTATTTGTATAGTTAAACTTGAAATAGAGGAACCTGCTGTTAAAATCAGCATAACAGTGAGTGTGCATGTGTATGCATATGCGCGTGTGTGTGTGTAAAAGAGAACACATTCTCTAAAGCCATTAGAAAGCTGCAATTACACACTACAAGGCCTCGCTTCTGAACATTCTGCTCATGCTAATATTTCTCATTACTCATCTGTGTTCTCTCTTCACCTCGCTGTTTATACACGCAGAATCCTGACACTACGGGATTAATAATCATAAAGATCCTTTCAAACCTCTAAGATATTCCCCTCCTTCCTTTTCTAAATTCTAATTTATACGCTGCAGTTTATTATCCTGTTCACAAAACATAGACACACAATTATTTTGGCTTAATTATGGATATTTTGGATAAATTATAATAAACACTAATACTAATATTTTTGGTCATTATAAAAATGAATTTTATTTATTTATTCATTCATTCATTCATTCATTCATTTAGTTTGTTGCTTCTTTAATTTTATTTTTTATATTAAAAATAAATTAATATTAAAAAATAAATAAATAAAAAAAAACGTTCACAATCTTCTGTGGAAGTCTCCATTAATCTTTTCATTCGTGGTCGAGTGATTCAATGCAAATAAAAGAATATTTGAAAGTAATTATCAGTCGATTGAGGAAAAAAAAATGGAATAATATCCCTCAGCTGACTGTAATAGCACGAGATCATTAAGTCTAAACTTTTACTCTTAATAGAGGAGAATAAAGAAAAATTCTAAGCAATTGAAGTCTGAACTTTTTTTTCTCCTTTTTTGTCTTTTTTTTTTTTCTCAAGGATGTCAGTTAACAGTGTGATGAGATTTCCAGTCGTTTCAAACTATTATTTTCTTTTTTTCTCTCTCTCTTTCTCTCATACATCAATAAGGTGGTAATTATGTCTTCAGTCATTCCTCTGTTCTAATCCTTCACTCTGGAGCGCTGCTGTTCACGGCAGAATGTTAATGAGCAAGTTAGAAAAACACACACACACTGAAGACATCTGCATCTGCGCAGCTTTTCAATCCGCTCGCAACGTGTTTCATCCATAATTAAACCGTACAAGGTTAATAAAAGAGCCGAATTTTCCCTTCTTCCTGTCGGTGGATTTCTGTCACGCTGCAGGAAGTCACCGCCTTTCTGCTTCCCTTAAACCACAAAGAGACAACACTGAACGCTCCTCCACTGCCAAATCATTGAGAAGAAAAAAAACAAAATGAAAGAAAGAAAGGACCTTTTCATTTCCTGGAAAATGGAGGAGGTTTTCAGACTCTCTTATCCCGAAGGGAACGACTCGCAGGAAACCACGGCGTCTGGAATCGATTTGAGGGAAAGGGAAAATAAAATGCCTGGAATTCTTCTGGCCACACATCATTTGCTGAAACTGCTAACACAAAATTTTTATTTCTACACTAAACTCTTATTTCTACTCTAAACGCGCCATTCAAATACTAACTCCAAGTACCAACTCTCATGCCTATACATTACCTCGCATTTCTATACACTAAGACTCACTCATTTGTACACACTCATTCTTATTTCTACACTGAAATCATTATTCAAAGACTAACTCAAATTTTTACATTAACTTTCATTTGTACACATTATTCTAAACTGAACCTAACTCACTGTTGAAATAGTAACTAATTTCTACACTAAACTCACATTTCTATATCTTATTTCTATATACAATCACTTCTACATCAACTTTTGTTTATATACTTATTTGTACACTGTATTTAAACTCTGCTCTTCTAACTCTACTATTGTGGACACAATCTTTAATTTCAATAACATGTTTATGTTCTGTTTTTTTATTCAACCCTTTGAAAGTTTACACTGTCACAAAGCAGACAAACTCTGATTTCCACACAAATTTCTACACAGAAGTCATTTCTAGTGTTAAGTCTAAATCTAATTTCTACATCTATTGAAGAGGATTTTTGCCATTTTTGAGGAGAGAAGAACGATGGACTGTGAAAGCTGCTGAATTGAGGGATAGGGGGAAAAAAACTTCTATACCTTTCTGTGGAAAAGAGGAAATGGAATCAGTTTCAAAGAAAAAAAGTTCCATCTGTTGGATGAAAACTGAAAAATATGACACAAAGCTCCAATACGTTATTCAGGAGAAAGTAAATCTCCTTGGGCCGCTCTACTGACTATCAGTAGGGATTTCTTTTTTTTATCATTCTCTCTTTTAGTTCTTCTATTTTTTTCCCACACCGTTTGAGTGACAGCTTTTATTATTTTTCAAAAATGATCGGGAAGCGAATGGCACACAGATAAATGTTGCATCAGTCATAACACCTTTTCAGCTCAGCCATCCCCCAGGAGCAAAACTCAATCCACTGAACGAATGAACACAAAATTAGCACTTGTAAATAAATAAATTATTGAAGGAGGGATGGAGGAAAATCGAGAGCTGAGGAAATTCCCAGAGAATTCGGCGGCTAAATAAATAAATAATGGACTCGTCTCCGGATATCATGGCAGAATTTTTGAGGCAGAATTTTGACATGCATCGCTTCGCTTGTCTTTCTGCTCTATAAACACTCTGACCTATAAATCACTCTGTTACTGAGAAACTGATGCTTTTCCCTGACATTTCAAATCTGCTTCTCCTGAAGCCTCTCCAGAAATTTTCAGTACCACCGCACCGATCCTGACGGAAACGAGCCGAAAACCCACTCCACGGCTGTTAAACAAACACAGACACGAGCCGAGACCAGACAGAGAATAAACACGGTGAGGAAACAGAAAATCAAAAGCAGAGCACAGAGAACGTCAGAGGCTGCTGGTTTCCTCTGATCTGTGATGAAGAGTGAGCAGTTAATTATACTAAAACAGTTCAACTGCTTTGAGGAAAATGTTCATTTTCATGCTTTCGCTTAACCGCCATCTTTGTTCCTGAGGGACAGCGTGATTAAGCAGAGTTACTGTTCACATCCTGAAGTGAACTTCTTTCCTCCAAGAGCATGTACTAAAGACTTTATTTACTAACAAACATCTGTTTTTATCTATTTATAGTTACATTCAGTGATGTGGGACATCAATGAAAGACGTTAGTTCCTTTTCTCACTAATATTCCAGCAGCTATAAATAGTTGTAACCTCACCGGCTTCTGTTTATTCTCTCTTTTGTGACAAAACTCATCTTGTCATTTTACCGAGAAACTGCAAAGAAGCGTAAACTCCTCTTTCCTGAAGATGTCAGAAAACTTCCAAACATGTTACATGAACACATTTCTACCTACAGAAAATGGTGCCATGTAAATAGTTTTTTCTACATTTATACATTTTCCTGTAAATGAACTATTACTTGCAGAACTGCAGAACTGCAATTTTCGAAAATAAATCAACACCTAACACCAACTCATTTCTGCACTGCTACCCCGGCCTGTAAGTTCAACAAAGAAAAATCTCCTTTCTATCCTGCTAGTACTAAAGAATATTAATTTATATAATAATAATAATTATTTCTACACAACTTACACTAACACTGCTGAATCATACTCGTATTTCTACACAAATCATTTACACGTTGATTTCTATCCTGCTTGTACTAATTTTATTTCTGAACTCCAATTTCTGAAATGTTTCTACACTAAACACTAAACTAATTTCACTTTCTTATTGATAACTCGAATTTCTTCGCAATAACTTAAAAGTGTTGATCATTTCAGGGTTCTTATTTCCACTCTACTAACTCAGGTTTCTGTACTGTTCTGGGTAAAGTATGACAAATTTATACAGGAATGACCTTTGAGTTTTAATTATACCTAATTAATAGTCAAGTTATTCTTAATACTACAAGCACTACCTCCAATATATCTTCAATACTAGCTCTAATTTCGACATGAGTTACTTTAGTTCTTATTCCTACAGGATAATTCTAGCTCTAATATCTGCACAACTAAAACCATGACTTTAATTTAGTGAACATGAAGCTAAAACCAGTTCAGTTGTTTTCCATCTATCATAATACAGATCAGCACCTTGTAAAACCTCCTTTAATGTACTTTACAGGCTGATGCAATAAGGGCGCAATTTGATTTTAGAAATCTGTTATAGAACTACAATCGTAACCAGGATCTGACTTAAATCCTGAACTGAAGTGTTTATAATGACAAGCTGTTCATACAGCTTTTGGCTTTGTGAGGTCTCCTACACGGTTTTAAGTAGCTGTTCTAAATCACAGTTACAGCAAAGAAACCTAAATGTTTTTTGTGCAATATCAGGCAGGAGCAAAGACCTGTGGCACGCTGAGGCCTCCAGAGTCCAGGAATAAAAAAACATAAATGAGAAGAAAACTGCAGCACTAAGCAGGTTTTGAAGCATTTCAAAGAGCATCGGAGGAGACAATTTGAAGTTCAAGTTCGGAGCTTAGAGCTCCTCTGAGACGACTGAAACAAGAAATGCTTCATCTCCAATCATCTCTCAGCCTCTGATTCCAGCTCGCTGAACACACACTGCTGACTCCAACACTCTCTGTCTCCCTTAAAACATCCAGTGACAGCCATCTACCAGCAGGGACGCCCAGAAACAACCGAGAACTGCTGATTAGGTGTAAACGATTCAAAACGGAGGCCGAAAACGACAACACCATGATGCCAAACAGGACCAACAGGGAGTAAACGACGACAAGATGGAGAACAGGAATTAATACCGTGTAGGTTATCAATCTCCACTGGTCTCATCCGTGTCATTAATTAAGAATAACCCTCTCGTTTGGGAGCAACATGCCTGTTTGTCAAACATATGGCAATATATCATGGGTTCCACAGCAGCCGGTTAATGAGTCACATTGCTGAGTCAATTAGGGGCGGTTCTTCGCCTGTGGGAGTCACTGTGGAGGAAATTACCCACACATACATGACATGATTGTCGGGATTAATAACGTACGGTTTAATGGAGAAAACTCTGACCCGATGGAGCAGACTATGCAGGAATTAATGTAACCAGAAATAAAATTCAAAATTAGATTTTTTTTTCTCCACAGTCAGGAATCGAGATATGAGGAGAAAGCAAACAAAACACTTTAATTATCCACAAGAAAATGAAACACAAACAACCACATCAAATGAACGATTAAACTTCCACCTGTGTCCGAGCTGGGGGGGCGGGGGCGGTTGTTGTTGTCAGGGTCTGGGTGGAGAGACACGAAAGTAGCATATTGTAGCATTAAGTAGTACCTAAACTAAACAAAGCATTGTTTAACTTATTTAATTTTAATAAAAGTAAAAGTAAAAACTCCACAAACTCCAACATCATTTAGTATGAGATTAACTAACCAATTGGAACATAAGCACAATAATAATGCATAATATAATATTAATTAGCTAAATTTACATCTCGAAAGACACACTTTGTGTCATTTTAGGGCAATAAATACCCAGATGATGTCTAAAAATTGTAAAGGGGTACTAAAAGTAGCTAGCATGCAAAAGGGGCGGAGTCACTGTGTAGTGGAAAATCACTAGAAATGATACAAGTCTTAACTTTAAATATAAAACTATTAAAACATTTTGAATGCCTGAGTGCTTTTTGTGTTTTGGGGTCATGTAGCTTTTTAGTGAAATGTGTGGAGCTAATTAAGCGTGATGCTGCAATGATGTAGATAAACCAACAGTTTTATTTCCATTGTGGTCTTCCTGTGTGTTGTTGTGTATGTGTGTTGGTGTGTGTGTGTTGTATATTGTGTAAACATGTATCGTGTATTGCATACAGCATCATATAAGATGCAGCCGAAATTGTTTCAGTTCCATGGTACAGGCTTTAGGCCATGACACGTGATGTATCAGAAAGCTTGTCTACCATAATGCATGTCACAGGTTCCTGTTCCTAAAGACAACTGTGACCTTTTTAAAGTCTCTGTCACTGAGGACATACAGGACCTTATCATCAGCACTGTCCTTAGCTAGACATTTTTCCACCTAATCTCACAACACAGTGCTATTTATGCCACTGCTGCCTATTTTTATGTTGCGTAATGACCTTGGGGGTGCAGTAGTTGACCCCCGACACACACACACACACACACACACACACACACACACACACACACACACCCCACTGCTTTCCTCTCTACATGTGCCTGATAGGGACTTTTCATCCTGCATTAACACACCCCGCCTTTTTACAAGCAGCTGAAAAGGATGAAAAAACTGCACATGCTCCGAGGCTGGTTTTGACCCGAGCCGACCGGAGCTGCTGCTTTTTTTCCTGTAGCACGAGCAGAAATTAAGATGATATTAATTTGACTGAAATTTGACAAAGAGAAGCGAGAACCAGGGCAATCCTCTTTCTCATTTTCACAAAGTGGAGAAATGAGATTGTTAAAGCCCCTGCAGGGGATTACATTTGTTTTCAGTGTCTCCTTCTCAGATTCCTTTCGGGATTTATGAACCACGGTAATCCTGCAGAAACCGAGTTTCACTTTTCTTGCTTTCTTTCTTTTTTCTTCCTTCATTTATGCATGACATTTTTATTCGGTTCGAGAGCAGCAGAAGGGCTTTGCATCTGGACAATCTGGTTTGGTAATAAACGGAGTCGCTTGGCTGCAGTTGGATTTGAATGCATGGAAAATAAAAAACGTTGCATTTTAGGAGCTAATCACCATTCTGATCAAAAGTGGAGCAAATATCAAGGCGTCGCTCGGAGCTCTGAGCTGAAACGCTATCGATTCGTCATCTGTGTTTAATCAAAACTCCGGCTTTGCGATCAATAAGCGCCTGAGGATCTGAAATACGTTAATGCCATATCCAAAATCCGAGAAAATCCTTCTAGACTTGAGGAGGTGGCCTTTGTGACCCCGATTTAGATTTGGAGTCTGCGTCGCTATTCATAGGCCCAAAAGACTAGCTTTGTCAGGTGAAAAATACCTCACTCGCCATGGCAACCAGACCATAAATATACCATCAGGTTCTTCAAAATAAACCTATAATCTCTATGTAAACGATGGGGGATAAAAGTTTAGTCCAGGGTCCTGAATGTGACTAGCATGTCTTATGCTAGCAAACATGGAAGAAAACACATTACAGCAGTCTTACTGATAAATAAGTCAATTTCCATGGCAACTAGACAATAAATGTCTGGGTTAAATAAATGTCAGACAGTAAGCTGACTTTTCAGCTGTGAAGCTCTAAATAAACCTATAAACTGCATGTAAAATGTTGTGTGTAAGAGTGTGCTACACTGTGCTAACACCACAAAGCTCCAGGTTAAATGCCTCGTAACACTCATCTACACATGAAGAGGAACAAACCTCAATAAATGCCGGCTCCCCGCTGTGATTTATTCTACTTTAGGCTCAGGGTCAAAGGTCATCACTCAGAGGGTGGGCTGCCTGATGTGAACAAACACTTTTCTCTCCACTTCCTGTTTTCTTCTCTCAAAATCCACATAACCTTTTTTTTATTCTATTTTTAAAATAATGAACCTTTTTAATATTTTTTATATATTTTTGTACAAAATTGCACCACATTGAGTTCTTTACCACCAGAATTCATCAGTGAAGCAACACACACATGGTGAAGATCATTTGTGATTATTTTCTGACCCTTTTAGAAGTCTAATGTGGTTGTTATTACTCAGTTGTTATTGTTTTTTCTGGAGTATAATGATTTATTCCTCAATTAAAGTTAACTTGCACTCTGGAACACATTAAACATGTTTACATTGAAATATTTCTGGTTTTAATTTGTCTCAGATGCAATTAAATATCACACATTAATCATAAATATCGATGAGTTCATTAATTTCCCATTTTCTCTCTTTAATTAGCTTTTCAGACCTTAGATCCACTTTATAAAAAAGTTTTATGTGGAAAATTGCCACTAAAGGCTAATGTTTATTCTGGTCCCTTGACCAAACAAAGAACCGTTGAGGAACCAAAACTTTAGCAGTTGACGAAAAAAGATACCTTTTCCAGCCCCAAGTAGAAGAACCAGAAGAAGAAGACGACTAAGCAGGAGGACAATAATAATGATAATAAATTGAACATGGTTCTTAAAGGGTTCATTGGAGCATCTAATGTAACTCCAAAGAGTTCTGTTTGAACTGAGTTCAACAAAGAACCTTTAACCTCCACCACAGAGGATTTTTTTGTAACCTTTTTAAATGATCCCTCTCAAGTTCCATATAAATACGTACAACAAAGGTTTTACATCTATTCAACAAAAATTCCAAACTAGCATGCAAAAACACTTTTACCGAACCCCTGAGGAACCAAATCCTTTGTTAAAAATAGCTATTTGAAGTAGATAATAAACACAGAGCACTTTCAGAAAAATAAAAGCAAAACCTAAGAGAAGAACCCCATATTGTAAAACACTGAAGAAGCGATATAGACGATATTCCCCATAATGCTATGAGTTCTAAACATTGTATAGTATTACATATTATTCCTAATTGTGAATAAATCTATTCGTGGAAAAACACAGCTGGAGTTTTATTCCACATATCAATAGAGCAGTAAATCTAACAAACTGACAAAACTATAATGTGTCATTTAATAGAGGCTATAATTAGACAAAAGCTCTATTCATTTTCAATAATAAATAAATAAATAAAACAATCTGACTCTGTCTTTTCAACCTGAATGCATGACTAAGCCACAGCAGCAAGCAGTGATAATCACATCCACACTAAAGACGCTGTGTTCCAGCAGTCAATATTTTACAGCTCAGGAGTTTTCTAGAGATTAATAATAGCTGATGAAACTCTCTCCAGAGCAAAGAGAGAAAGTTTGTGTGACATTGGCGTGCACGTCTTTTCTTAAATCCATCCGGACTTAAGAGCAGCTTTGATGAATTCTAAATCGGTAGCAGCGCTCGAGGTGCCAGGAACACTTTGCACCACCTTTGATTCCAAAAACTCTTCTGACGCCAGACGTCCCTGTCTTTAAATTCATCACTGATACAAGCTCGATTGTTCTCACATTCGAGCTTCTAAAGCTCTCAGAGTGCTTCATAAAATGGTAAGAATTCCACTTTTCCATTAGGCCTGTGCTCCTGCAGGATCTGATAAACACACTGCTTTGTCTTCATGATGCAAAGAGTAGAAAATCTCATCACATACAGCCACTGCACTGAAAAGCGACATACTGCAGTGTTATTGATGTTTCCTGTGATATTATCAAGTGTGAAATTTTCAACGAAGCCTTCCTTTATCCCCATCAACCACCGACCCCACCCGCCACACACACACACACACACACACACACACACACACACACACAAATACACTTACAAACACACTCACAAGCAACTTCCAGCAAATATGTAAACAAAATTAATAATAAATCAAATGCGCAGAGGCCTTCAGGATAACTCATATAGTATAGTACACAGACAACTAATGTTCAAGAGGTCACGCCCCCTTCAGTAGCATTAATTGACACAGGCACTAATAGTAAAGAGCCCCCTTAAATAGCATTAATAGTACTGAGGCTACACCCCTTTCTGTAGCACCAATCGAGGGAAGCCACACCCCCTTCAATTGCACTAATTGTACAGAAGCCACACCACTTCTGTAGCACTAATTGTAAACAGGCATTAATGGGGAGGCAACACTCCCATCTGTAGCACCACTTTTACAAAGGCATTAATGGCAAAAAAGGACACGCCCCATTCAATAAAAAAAATATATATATCTACAGAATGCACTTGTAAATAGAGCTAATAGTGCAGAGATTAGGCCATACCTCTTTCACTGCCATATTAAAAACAGTGCCTCCTTCACTTTCACCACAACCGTTTAACAGATTTGCTTTGCTAATATCTCAGTCAGATAACAGCTAACTGTCAATAAGCTAACTGGTGCAATATACTAAATTACACATTTTTATGCAAAGCATTTTAGAACATAAGACAAGGAAATAAATGCTATTATCGATGGTACATGATAAAATTTGGGTGGTTGGATAATTTGCTCATGCTCAAAAAAGGCCTCACAGCTAGCAGAATTAGCACGTGCTGGCTTAGAATGAACACAAATGGGTTTAGCCTCTGACTCATCGATCATTAAAGAACGGGGTCGAGACTTTAGCTAACAAATCCATCATTTCTAAAGTGCTTGTTATGACATACTGGATGAAGCCCAAAGTCTTTGTGCCAATTAGATGAAAGGACTGTGTGAAAAATCCAGTGCATTTCATTTCCCCCACAACCCAAACACACACACACAGACACAAATACACACACAGAAGGAGAAAGTGAATTGCGTGCCAGCGTGGAATCCAACACTGGAGAAAGGTCAAGGCATTAAACGCAATGGGCTCTGCGCCCACAAAATAACTTCTGGTGACACACTGGGTTTCATTGAGCTCGAGCGTGCGGTCTAGTCCACTGTGAGAGACAGAAGGTGAGCTAATGTTCCAAAAGTTCTGCAGAATATTAATAATGACAGAGATGTGGCCAGTGCCTCACTTCCGCTGTGAGACGACCGGACAGATGGCCATTCAGCCGAGAGCCATGAGGACATGGCGAGGAATTTAAACGCTGGGACGTTCCTAAAATGCAGCATGACATACGACATGATTAATAACTAGTGCCGACACTTTACTGCGCTAGTACGAAAGGCTTTCAAGTCCCTATGGCATGTAGATAAATTTCATCTGAAATAAAACTACCTGAATGAGAATGTTTGGACATCATCCCTTTTTTTTATATCTATATCAATATAAATGTCATAATTAAGAATTGCATAATACAATTTTCTTTAATACATCAACTGTAATATTTTGACTTTGATAAACCAATAAGGCTTAAATATTAATATAACAAACTGATGCATTGAGGAAAACAAAGGTCAAAGATTTAATTGTTAATGACTGAAATAAAGGCTTTGTATCTATATATTTGTATCTCATATGATGAGTGACCAGTGTTCTTGTTTTTAGCTCTACCTCTTCATTCAATTCAATTCATTTTTATTTGTATAGTGCTTTTAACAATGAACATTGTCTCAAAGCAGCTTTACAATAATGAATATGTTCTTTATAAGTGTAAGTTTGTCCCTGATGAGGAAACCAGTGGCGACTGTGTCAAGGAAAAACTCCCCAAGATGGCATAAGGAAGAAACCTTGAGAAGAACCAGACTCAAGGATGGACCCATCATCATCTGGGTCCATCCAGATGCCCTACCTCTGGACAGAATTCTCTTTAACTGAAGACCAGTTTGTGCAGGTCAACAGCATCACCGAGCAACTCAAGCAACTCAAGAGCAACTCAAGAACTTTGAGGATGGATTTGGACTGTAATTAATATCAAAATTTTGCTACATTGGCATAGGACCGGAGTTTGCATAAACAGTTCTGATTTTAAGCACCCATCACTGAACAGTAGACCTAAACAATAATGGCTCTGTAATAAAGGGACATTCGGTGCCGGCAAGATGAGGAAAGGTCAGTTTCTCAAGGTTTCTTCCTCATTCAGGCTCAGGGAGTTTTTCTTGAAACAATTGCCACTGGATCACTCGTTATTGATAAACTTATATTAGGTTTAAACTTTTAGCACTCAACTTCAGTTAAATTCAAAGCATTTCTTTGTGCACAACTACTTGTCTGGATATTTTGTATTTTTTTTACGATTAGACTACCTCATGTTATAATGTAAAGAAAAGTCAAAAACCGAATGAAAACAAAATTCAAATTATGGCACAAACCTATTCATTCTTAAAATTATAAATTGCATATAAAATGTAAGAAAATCAATCCAAATATCCTGATTTTCAAAGAGGTCAAAATAAGGGTGGGACTTATTTTTAGCTCATTGCAAAATGCTTAATCTACATGCTGCTTTTTTAGTTACCGACTTGTAATTAAATGTACTGTGCAGTCGAAGCTTAGCACAACGGCAAGTAAAAAAAAAAGTGAACACTGGTTATGTCATAAGGTCAATCTTGGAATTAGCTCACTTACGTTCAAAGCTAAGCTTCATCCTCTCAGCTGTCTGAGAGCTACTCTTTGGGACGACGTTATTTGGGGTTTAATTTCATCCTGTTTTAAATTGGGTCCAAAACAATGCATGTTCTATAAATATAAATCCACCTGCCAGCTCCATGAGAGTGTTTGAAGTGTGCGTGGGAAGAAAGGCGCTGCTGCGTTCATCCAATCAGAGCCTACTGAGCCTGTCTCAGCTCCCGAGCGCAAAATCTTCAGGCGCGAGAGAGTGGTAATTAACAAGCTTGTGCTAAAACCCGACAGAGAACGTTATCCTCAGAGTGAGGGGAGAGAAGCGCAGAATGCCTCAGCATGCTTTCACATTCGCTCTGATATAAGCAGGATAAATGGAATTCCCATAACCAGAGCATTACACCGAAAGAAAAATAAAAAATAGACAGGTAAAGCTATATTTATCTGCTACGTGTCGGAGGAAATTGCGAGCCTCGAGTCCTGTCTGAGTGAAACAGACACGCACGAATTAAAGCTGTTTATAGACTGGGTCCACTACCGAGAAGCGTTTATTACATCACACAGCATCAGATTACATCATCCTGCACTAATACGAGTGTGTAACAGCGGCTGAAAGCAGCATAGATAACACACAGCGATGATATGCAGTACACGCTGAGAGAAAGAAACACTGCATGCGTGTGGTGCTGTTACAGGAAAACTGTTAATGAAGGACTGATGTAAGTGATACAGCATGGAAAAACTTACAGTAATTCTACTTATACATTGATTTCAATCACACAACGTAAGTAATTACATTTACAAACATCATCATTTTGATCTGTTTAGCTGCAACACCTATTTCGTTGACGCAGCTATAAACAGTTGTTCCCTTACCATTCTCTTGATTTTCTCCCCTGATATCAATAAGATGGAAAAAAAAAAGAATGGAGATTCCTTCCATAAATAGCTGCACTGCTGTCACATAATGATCAGGTGATAAATCATGAATCAGGGTGGCGGGGTAGTTCAGTGGTTAAGACTTTGGACTTTCCTATTAAATGATCATGAGTTGAAATCCCAGCACTATTTAAGTGCCACTGTTGGGCCCTTGAGCAAGGCCCTTAACCCTCAAGTGCTCGGATGTATAAATAAGATTATTCTTATTCGCTCTGGATAAGGGTGCCTGCCAAATGCTATAAATGTCAATTTAAAATGTTTCCTCCTTGATTGGAGCTGGTAGCTCAGTGGGTAAGACATTGGATTTGGACTGAAAGCTCATGAATTCAAATGCCAACACCACTAAAGTTTACAATATTGGCCCCTTGGGCAAAGCCCTTATTCCTCATCTGCTCAATTATAAATAGTTTTGGATAAGGGTGTCTGCCAAATGCCATAAATATAAGAATCAGCACATATATCAGCTCCTTCTTACCAATCAGAATACAGAATGAAGGGATATGCTATCGAAAAAATACAACAATAATTAAAAAAGAAATGTCAATAGTCTATCGGTTATTACTGATTTAAAGTAGAATCTCAAAAAGTCACCAATTAAAAACGAGTGACGTTCTAGAAAAAAAGATAGCATATTCGTGATAATTTATTAGCACCCTCTAATGATCTGGAGGGTATAAAATAGCTCTGTGTTTATTGGTAGACTTTCATCATGAATTCCATGCTAGATCTTTGTGTGTGTGTGTGTGTGTGTGTGTGTGTGTGTGTGTGTGTGTGTGTGTGTGTGTGTGTGTCAGTGTGTGTGTGTGTGTGTGTGTTCAATATAGTGATATATCACTCAGTCCTGGTGGAAAATAATTATATGTTATGTTGAGCAAGTGAGATGTGAACAGGATATTTAGACAAATTTCAGTTTGATGCGATGGATAAACAATGGATCTGTCTGTGCATTCAGTAATAATAGCGATCTTGGGAGTAAAATGTTTTTTTTTGTTGTTGTTGGTTTTTTTGTGAATTAGCGTTAGTGACAGCTGATTGAATAAAAATAGCTTTTCATGATCTGGGTGTTTTGAACGTTTTTCCACAGAAAAAATATACTATACAAAACTATAATTTTCTCAGAAATCAGGGTTTACTGACAAACACACACACACACACACACACGTATATATATATATATATATATATATATATATATATATATATATATATATATATATATATATACATATTGCAATACTGCAATCGCCTTTTTCCTCTCTGGCTCTAAAATGTATAGATTTCCAATCATTTATTATTACTGTCCAATTACGAGCTCCTGAAAGCAACCTGTGATGAATATCAACGACGTTATACCTTGAACAGATTGCTACCGGAAAATAGAGAAGAGAAAAAAAAAACATCAATTTGTACAGAGAAAAAGAAAGTCTCATGAACGACACTGTGAAAGAAAAGAATTTAAATGCAAATGTGGGTATTAGAGACATATGGCATGATGAGAGGATAGAAATAAAAGTCAATATATGACTAAAGCAGCAGAGTAATAGCTACCTGAAAGCAAAACCTGGACCTCAGCACCAACACTCTGGCTGTAAAAGCCACGTTCTCACCACATTCAACGTCTCTGATTTAGAAGTAAGACTAACCAGAATGTGTAATGTGTAAACGATTCTCTATTGATTCATTCCCTCTTTTCCTATACGCACACGTTTATTCTAAGGTCACGACCCTGTCAGGGACAAATCAAACCTTTTCAGATTTAATGGTTCGTAATTAATATTTAATTCACAGAGCCTCATTGTAATGCACTCTTTATGGTTCCTCCGATTTGACACTGTAATGGATCTAATGGTTGGATTTACAGCATCAGAAATAAAACCAGAAGTATATACATATGTGTACAAATATGAAACCTTTCATATCCAAAGCTATGGATATCGGATATTGGATGGAAATTAATTTGGTTATATTGTGTTATTATTGTGCTTATAAGCCACATCTTGCTTGTATGCTTGTTTGTTTTATGCCTGATCGCACAATAAAACCTGTTCATTCGTAACAGAACTGTTCATACGCCACATTTCTGTACCCGTGAATAAAAAATGTGATTTAGTTAGAACTCTTTCTACACTGTTAAACTACAAACAATCAAAGCATCATGTTATCTGAAACAGCTTTTAGCTTCATGAACGGAGTTGCATCACTTAACATCGACAAGTTTTAGTCTTTTTACTAGAATGACTTATGATTCATCACTGACTGGTATAAAATTGAAACGATCCAAAATATTAAGGAAGTCATTTAATGATAAAAATGTTTTAATTGTTATTCACCTATTTTTATTTTATCTTGAATGCAGTAAAGCAAAATGAAGTGCTTAGATATATTTTTATTCTCACTTCACATATATGGTCACATATATATTTGTTCCGAATAAGTGAGCGGAGCAAGTAATGAGTCGCTCCTGTGCTCTCCAACCCCACCCGCCGTTCTTCCCGCCTCAGAGAAGCGCGGCAGTTTTTCCAGGCTGAAAGATGTTAAATGGAGAGAAAAGTGCGCTGTAGGTGTGTAGGCAAACCGGGACATCGGTGTAACGCCACAGGTAGAACAGAGACGACTTTTCCTCTTCGAGCACCCGATGTTTATGGATCAGCAGATTGAGAGCTTCATCTCATTGCTGACGCCCTTGACTTCAAGGTCGTTGAAATAAAATCACTTCACCTCAGCCTCCTGGTCTGCCACTTATCTTATCTTGAAGGACAGAGTCATATTACAGTTAAAGAAAACCTGCATGGAGGGGAATTCGATATGCTCTCATCAAGCTTTCAAGCGCAAGGATTTACTAAGTAGTAAAACAGATTAAAAATGTAATTAAATAAAATGATGACAAAAAAGTTCTGTCCCGCATATCTGTCCTTCTTTTAGCAAAAAATTAGCTTTTCCTATCTTATCTTGTTTTCTTAAGAAATGGTTTCTCATCATTTTGCTGCTTTCCTACAGTACCAGAATCTGTTGATCTGTTATTCACATAGTGCTTTAACAATAAATACTGCCCACAAAAACTTTAGTAAATCAATAAGAATATAGAATATAAAATTTTAATTTATAAATCAGACCCTATAAATGTATTGCTAATGTACAAGCCAGTGGCAAAAGTGGAAAAAAAAAATTCTGAGATTGTATGTGAAAGAAACCTCGAGAGGAACCAGACAAAAGGGAACCTATCCTTATCTGGGGGGGACCAAATGTCCATTTACTATAGTTTTATCATTACTGAGATGTGCTGTTTAATGATGACCGCTTAAATGCAGAACTTTTCAAGCAGATAAATAAATTACAGTACAAATTCCTGCATATTTTGTTTTGCTAACATTCAACTCACACTGAATAAAACTGGCCAAGTTTGGCATCCAATGAAAAGTGGGAGAAGACGGCGCTTAGCAGATATTAAGATAGCTTTACAACTGATTTACTACTAACTTTTCTGTTTCTATTCACTGTAATATTAGTTTATTTGTTAGTTCCATACTGCTGAAAATGGTACTTATAATGTTTTTTTCATTGTAAAATTTGTTATTGACCGTCACCTTAATTATCATCCATGCTAACACAATAATGAGGACAATAGGGTTAAAGCATCTCTTCGTCCCTGACCAAAAGGCAGGTACATATCTCGTCTTTTCTTTGCCGTCACCTGGAAAATAGCTCACACCCCCAAACCCATTTCTGTTTTTATTTATTTTTATTTTATTTCTTCCATTTCCAAGGCGCTACCTGAGCTGCAGAACGCTTATCTTGATAAGAAGAAGCCGACAGCTGTGCGCTTTGTGACAGCCTCCAATGAATATCAAGTGGCTCAGAAGGGAAAAAAATCCTCCATTAGAGTTGCTTTCTCCGTTTAGACGGCCATTATTCCCCATCTTTTTGGCCGGAGGTGCGCTTTGAAAGCTGGGTTTCTGACATACGCACGCTGTCACTCAGCAAATTCAGAGTGGGGCTGAATGCTAAACCCGAGTGAAAAGTGTAACAGAATTAAATATGGTTATTGTCTGGGAATTTGGTCTCTGATTTCTGATAATCTCCTCATACTATAATGCTAGCAATACTAAAAGTAGTTGACCTGATAGGAGTTATGTGCTATATTTTTTTTACACAACTTGTTTATACTTTAATATGTACACAAACTTAAAGGTAAACAATGTTATATTGAAAAATATATATCATTCCTAATGCTAATGGGACAGAACTCCAGATTATATTTTCTGTCTATTTCATATACACACCTAACTATCTTGCTAACAGGACCTTGCCTGACAAGATTTCTGAGATTTATTTATTTATTGTAAATTGTAAATGTATATTGTCCCTTATATAGTAAGAGAAGTTTAATATTCAGCTAGACTCATATTTACTGCTAATATTAATCAGCTAGTTTCCACAAGCTAATAACCTTGTCATCATGTTATAGTCATATTGTTTAATTATTGTTCATAATACGTAGCAGCAAAACTAGCAAAGCTAGGTACATCCTGACGGGATTTTTAAGAAGTTTTATGTTGCATCTGAAACCATTTCATGTCTCTCATACTGTACAGTACACTGCATCCGATGTCCAAATTCTAAACAACTTCATTCTCTACTTTCGTTCACTCGTTTATACCAACAATGCAACCTTTCCCCAAAACCAAAATTTTCAAATTAGCATGATAAAGGAGATTTGATGCCATTTAGCTCATCTGATGGAGTCAGTTTGAGGAAAGTGACAGAAAACCCCTCAACAATGTTCTATACATAATGTTTGTTTATATATTTTATTCTTGTTGATTCTTGTTAGTTTAGCGCATAACTAAACTGACAAAAGTTTTGAAATTATTATTATTATTTAATTGTTTTGATGATGTGATTTGAGACACATTCATTAACGTTCAAAACACAAATGCTGTCATTACTAAGAAAGCTACTAACTTGAATATGACAGAATTTTGTGAAAAAAAATTTTGTTATACTCATTTATATGCCTTATATTTATTGTTAGCTGGCAACGTTTTCTCAGCAGGAAGTGTAAATTATTTGTTGCTAGCCAGCTGCCGAATTGAATCTTAGGTGACAGGATTCCTTAAAAATTTTCGAGTGATATCTTTAAATGTTTGTAGTTTTTCCTGCTAGACACAGAAAGAAATATATTGATTTGAAAGACAGACAGCAGACAGAACTGTCTCAGATGAAGGAAGAAGGATCGATGAGTTTGACTAAGAATCTGCTCTGGGTTTATTTACATGTTAGGAGGCTTCACGAGCACGAGATCTTGGAAACACAGAGATCACTAAAGGGCATTCTGGACACTACTTTATGGACATGTATTTGTCTTTATGTCGTTTTCTCTCTCTCTCTCTCTCTCACACACACACACACACACACACACACACACACACACACACACACACACAGTGCTTCACGCTTAATGAGTGAAACTGTCATTTCTCAGTTCTACAAGTCCATCAGGGATGATTAGTCTCGCATTGCCAGAGCCACAGTGGAATGAGATCTTCACTTCCAAATCTCTCTAACACTCATCCCCTCTCCTTCGTTTTTACTCCTTTGCTTTCTCCAGACTGCACTCCGCCCACTGGACATGAATAGCAGTCAAACTGAGTCAAAAGCTCAGTGCATCTTGATTTCTTCCTCTCTTTTACCTTTGTCCATCCTATTCCATTTCCTTCCTTTATACCCTTCTTCCTTTTCATTTCCTTTTGTCACATTCTCTCTTCTCTCACTGTCTTTATCCTATTCTCTCTATCTACACTTTCTTTCTGTCTTGATCTTCATCTGTTTTTCCTTCACATTTTCCATCCTTCTGTCATCCTTCTTTTTAGCAACTCTCATTTTCACTATTCACACTGCCTGTCTCTCCATCTGCTTCATTTGTTTCATGCCTCTCTTCCTTCTTTCTCCTTTTTCCTGTATTTCTTAAGCATTACATTTTTTGTCTCTTTCTTCTTTCCTTTTCTTATTCACTTCCTCTCCTTCTTTTTGTCTCTTTCTCCCATTTTCTATTCCTTTCATACTTTTTATATATTTTTTGCCTTTCTGTACTTATTGTATTCTCGCTATCAACATTTCACTTCTCCCTATATTTCTCTTCATGTCTTCCTTTTGAGTCCTTTTCTGTTACACTGTTCATTCTGTTCATAACACTCCTTTTTCCATACCAGTTTCAGTTTTTATTTCTTCCTTTCTACTAGCTCTTGCAGTCTTTCCTTCATGTTATGTGTCTTTGATTCCCCTATTTCCCCCTCTGTTTATTTCTTTATCCTTCTGAATCTGTCTCTCTAAATACATTCACACTTTTGCTCAACATCTTAAAGGTTCACAACTTTTTGTCCAATGTTATATAATAAAAAGAAACAGCAACATCATGACATCATCAAACAGTGCCGACCTGTCACACTGTGCCATAAGGAGACTCTCCACGACATCATTTATTCCTAACATTTCTAAATTCTTTCGCCGTCTCTCTCTTTCTGTCCTCGCTCGCCGGCTTTTCAATCTGAATAAGCGTCTCACACACTCGTCCTTTGCCCACGCTGTCGTCTTTCCGTCAATGTGGATAAGACAGAAATGTGAAATAATTCATGCCATAATGAAAGGGAGCTCATCCCTCCAGACCTGAATAATGCATCATTCATTTTCTTCTTAACCTTTCTGAAATAGGCCGCATTACGCCTGTCTGTCTGCCTGCAGCCATCTTTCACTTCAGTACAAAGTGTTTGATACAAAAACCAACAGCCAGCAGCATAAAGCTCTCTAAATAATCCAGACATGGGCAATGACAACGGTGAAATTCCTATTGTGGGAAACATTTATGGAAAGAAAGAAATACCTATGTTACATTGTCTGCACATTAAAGTGTCCATTTGTGATGTTTAAATGTGTCGAAACCTATAGTACTACAACTAATAATGGGAGGTTGTAGCTCAGTGATTAAGGCATTGGACTTTGGATCGGAAGGTCACAAGTTCAAAATCCCCCCACCCCCCTGAAACTGCCACTGCTGGGCCCTTGAGCAAGGCCCTTAACCCACCCCTGCTCAGTAGTAAGTTGCTTTGTACAAGGGCTTCTGAAAAATGTAAATAATGATAGCGTCTGAAAGTTCTCATTATATATGCAGGAGCTGAACTAAGCCACGCCCCTCCCCAGTCATATTACGCTCCTCCTACTTTTCCTTACAAAACTCATGTTCTCAATCGTGTACTCAATATAAGTCATGTATTCAACTTAACCCATATCTCAGAAATATCAAATCTGCCTGAGATTATATAAAACAAATCAAAAGGTGGGAAAATAACCGCATGGACTTTTATTAGCAAAAAAACAGCTACCTTACTGAAATGAGTGACGTGTGTTATAGCACATTTGTATGCTGATTTTATCAACAACACAGACATCTGTGTAAAGTACATAAAAGTAAAGTTGAGCTGAGAAGAACGAGTTCTTTTGTGATTCTTTTGGTTGGAAATTCGTACAGGTTTACAGGCTTTACCAGTCAAATAAAAAGTTAGGTTCAACACATAAAGAAACGCAAATGCTTTCTATAGCAGTTGCAGTCAAATTCAGAGCCAACAGAGGACGCTAAAACTTATGCCATGCGCCTGAGGCGAGGCTAAGTCAAATTTTTCAGATTTGTGTGAATGTTATTTGAGCTATACTTTACTGTAAAGACTGTAGCACCACCCCTGCTGTAAATAATGAAGCAGAAGCGTGTAATATTTTTCTCTTTTGTGCCACACAGGTTTTTTTGATATTGCGATCAAAATTATTTCACTCAGAAAATACAATAAATTATTTGTCCTTATTGTAAAAAAGAAGAAACAGCTGGTGATTAAGCATGTGATACATCTCACAGCATGTTATATATATATATATATATATATAACAGTTACAGTGCAGATTATGTCAATAGTGCAATATATTATCCTCTCAAAGTTTTGTAAATGAAGGAGTTTAGCATACTGGTGATTTAACAACCACATTAGCATACACACACACACACACACACACACACACACACACACACACACACACACACACACAGTGTCTGTAGTAATAAACATTGCCTTTCAGCAAATTAGAATCATGTCATAAATTATGGGAGAGGTTCTTTGTGGACAAAAGTCAACTACAACATCAGACTTTAACACAAAATAAGTAAAAAGTAAAAAAAAAATAAAAGCAAAGACTCAAATATATGTGGCTCTTTAAATGAGATATAAAAAAAAAATGTATTACACACTCTAATACCAGAAAGTAACACAATGTACTGTTTCACACATCAAAACACCCAAACCATTGTGAAACAGTTGAAACAGTTAATAAATGTATTTTGTATTAATTATTATATATATTCTATAATTTTATTTTATAGTAATTACTTTTTTGTCACTTTACAATAAATTTTGGATGAATTTATCATGTTTTGCCTCATGTAAAATCTGAAAATTGATCAAACACACACACACACACACACACACACACACACACACACACACACACACACACACAAACACACACGCACACAGTGAATTAACTAAAACACTAGAGCAATTTTCATCTCCAGTTTTTATATCTTAAAATCCTTCCCTCTTGATTTACAGAGTGTCATAGATTGTGTCCGGTCATAAAGCGTTATTGTTCATCTCGATTAATTTTTTTTTTTTTTAACCAAGTGTCTGCTCTGGCACCAGGGCTGAGACCGAGATGCTCTATAAATGGTTTATGCCATGGCTTTTGTAGAGTTGCTTTTCCCCCTCGGCCTCGGTCAGTAATTGAAAAGCTGAGCTGATGGAGCGGACAGTGACGACACACACTGCATACTGACGACCTAGAAAAAGAAAGAGGGAAAGAGAGCGAGAGAGAGCGAGAGATTCCTGTCTCGCCAGGAATTTCCTATACAAGCTGGTGTAATACTTAGAATTATATGTGTGTGTGTGTGTGTGTGTGTGTGTGTGTGTGTGTGTGTGTGTGATGGTTTGAACAGACATCAGTATACTGTAGATTATACACTTACCGATGTCATATATACAATATATCATGATATTTATCTTACAAACTGTGGATTTTTGGTTTTTGCTTTTGAAAAAATATGACCAAATATATCACTCTTACACTGTTATACAGTATTTCTACTATCTACTATTCATGACATCAACAACCAGACCTCCAGTTAGCGTGCATGAACATAAAGTGAAATGACAAAAAAGAATTAGGGGATTGGGCTTTTTTTTTTTGGAAAAAAACCATCTACTTCTAGCTTGATGACTAAAGCTAGTATTAAGGGGGCAAAATAATCCATATATATTCGACTATAACATTATATAAATAAATCAAAAATAAAGCTGATAATAAAGCTAGCTAAAGTTTATGGGGGAAAATGGCTAACTCTTTTTTTTTTTTACTTTTTTTTCTTTTCACCAGCTATAGTATGACATGCTGCCAAATTTCTTTGTGGGCAATAAAATATATAACTTTACAACAACTGCCCTATAAATGACCTGGAAACTCAGATTTAGATAAAAATTAATGAAGTAATAAATATTTAACAAAATGTACAAAAAGTAAAAAAAAAAAAGTACTTTTCAGTAGTTTTATTTTAAGTTATTGTATCTTTCAAAGTAAAAGGAAAAAAAATACTGCACTCTTTTCTTTTCCATCATTTCATGTTTACAGCTTTTTCTTTTCGCTTTTATCCAGATCCACTCAGATGTGAGGCTCAGTCTGAACGCCGAGCTGTGCACCTCTAAATAACTTTGCAAAGACCTTGAGAAAGTGAGTCAGCATTCTATGCCTTTTTTTTTTTATTTTTTTTTATTTATTATTCTTGATGATAGCTCTCTGTCCATCTGTCTCCTGCTGAGGCCAAAAGTGGAGTCCAAGCTCCATAAACACCTTCAAGGACACGGGTTCATCATATTGACCTGCTGACGAATAAAGAAAAAAAAAAAAAAAAAAAAAAGGCAAGTCTGCCTGTGCTTTTCACAGACAGACAATGTTTTCCTCCAAATCTCAGCAATTCTTAATCCTAAAAGTATTAATTTTAGGAATTTATGGGTTTGTCTGTCTTTACGGCATCATGGATTCTTATTTATTTAGATAAGAAAATTTCTCTCTTTAGGTAGAAAAACAAAACAAAACAACCATATCAGGCTCAGTTCAGGTTTAGCTAGTCTGATACAATAAAAACCACATGATCAGATGTACTGATGATGCTAACTGATGATGGATAATCTACCTCTTCCAGTTCAATAATGGTTTAAAGCATTATCTAGTGGCCATCTCGAGATTTTAATTATATGTAAATATAACAAAATATATTAACATCTCAGCAAAAGTGTTTACTTTCTAGACCATGAGACACTGTAACTTCTGCGATGAATCTGGCAACCCTGAATTGCAAAAATTCAGTAAAAACAAGACAAAAATGTTAAAATATAACTACAAAGTAAAAACTGTAGGCTGGAAACACAAGCTATTTGTATTGCGGGGAAACATCGCTTTGCTACAACAGGAATTGGATTAAGTAGAAAAAAAAACAATTAAGTAATTGAGAGTAAAAACTAGTGCGAGCAAATCACAATTTTTCAGTTAACACACTAAAGCACGTCAATCACACGTAAATCCTGGATTAAAAATAAGTTTCTGAAAGAAAATCTGAGACTTAAAACGGAACTATATCATTTAGTGAAAAGGATCGATTGAAACAATGAGCAAACTTCAATATGAATTTCATGTAGCTAATGTAGGTTTTAGCATGCTAATCACAATTTGGTATGCCAATTTAGTTAAGAAGGAACAATGGTGAAGGGAAAGAACTCTGTATCTCTCTATATATCAAACAAGGAGAGCCAGAAAGTGTACTTTACCTCGCAAAAAAAATAACTTGATAAAAGTTGGAAGAAAGCTAACATTATGTAAATGTCCAAATCAAACCCTTAAGTTGCAGCCTTCCTGTTTATTTTTTTCACCCACGGTTTCCTCAGAGAGCAATTCAACCATTCGTCCATCAGCTTTCGGGTCAGTAATCACGTGAGTGTGCTTCACTGGCACTGAAAGCAGGTTTAAAGGAGAACCTTGCGTTCTTTCAGTGCAATGAAACAGTGTTTAGCATGACAGTCGTGGAAACGAGACTCGTTTGCTTTGTGCGGAGGAGAAACGGCGTGAACGGCATGCTGCACGCAGGTGGCCTTTAGTTTCGAGACGTCATTATCAAGCCTGCTTTGACCCTTTGTGAACTTCAGGTCTCTCAGCAGGGACAGATTTCTCCATCACAGGTTTACGACGCTCCACTAAACACTCTCTGTGTCCTCCAGCTTCACTGTTGTAATGCTAACGCTGGCTAGGCTAATAAGGAAGGAAGAGAGGAGAAACAGTCTGACCACCCACACACTTACACACCCTTACTGTAAACGTAGAAACAGAGAGTGTCTCTAGAAATCGCTTAAAAGCTTACATGAGAAGAAGGTGGAAAAAACAGATTTGTAGATTTCTTTTTATGATTTAAGAATGTATTCCAGAAACTGGGAAGATTAGCTAATTATGCAAAAGTAGCTGAACTAGCTATGGTTAAATTGAAATTCTGCTTATTATATCAAATAACAACTCTGACATGACTCGAATCATTTTTGGTTTAAAAAGTGAAAACCAGGAATCAGTGATTTGACTCGATTATTTATTCTTAACCCATCTTTTTGGACCACACGGCATGTGAAGAAAAAAATCCCTAATGCACTTTCCATATGTTTAAAGACCATCAAAGAAACCACAGAAGGCCCATCTCTTCATCTCACCATCTCTTAAAAGAAAAAAAACGCAACGCCGTCTATTTTTCTGTGGACGCCGTATTCAGTCAGTGATGCAAACCGGGTCTGACAGTTTGCTCTAAACAGAGTGGGCGAGCAGACGGAGGAGAAACACAATCCCTTTCTTACGGTTTGTTTACTCTTTTAGCTACAGTTTTTTTTTTGCAAGAGATGAGACCCAGACACTTTTAAAAACTTTTTTTTTCAACTATTCTCTTGGGGTTAAACGGTGGCCTTTCTGCGTCTCTCGTATGTGAAGCGGAGATGTGAATCCGCCATTGTGGAGGCCTGATAAAGCGATTAGGACGGAGTGAAAGGAGGCAGGGACAGCGTCTCCTCGCATCTGAGACTCGCAGGCTGAAAGAGCCATTGTGAAGCCGCTACACATCCTGCCTTCCCAGAGCACTCGACAAGCAAAAACAGCGAATTCCTGTGTCAAACAAAACCTGCCTTGTCTAGCCCAAAGGTTTATCGGCTTCATTTACAAAACGCTTGCCTTTGTGACCCAAACCGCTTCCCATTAGCTGCTACGAGGAGCAGAACTAAATAAATTATTCACCCTTTTTTTCACTTTTTTAATACAAAGAGAAAATGACACACACTCCAGATCAAATCTTTTTTTTTTCTTTCACTGAAATTAGACTATGAAAACATGTGCAGGCGCTTTTTATTTAACTGTGCGCACCAAAGAAGATTCAATACTACAGCAGATGTTCACAGTTTTTATCCCAAACATCCAACGTTACTGATTTAGCAAAAAAAATTGCCTCCACAGGACAAAAGAAATTCATTTGATTAATTATAATAATATAATAATAAGACATAATTTTATATTATACAAATTTATTTAAAAAAAAAAGTCAGAAAAAGGAAATAATTTGCATACCTATTGAGGTTTAATGGACCCCAGTGAAAAAAAAAAAAACACAGACTCATCTGCGTTTTTCCTGAGTAAACAAACTCTTGATTGGTTCACGTCAATCGTTATAAATCATTCACGTGTCATCGGGAGTTTCATCACTAGTATATTGGTGAACATATCTTTCTTTGGGTGATCCAGAAAGAATCTGATCCAATAAGAAATTGGACCAATTCCATAGCTACATCTGCTTCACATATCCAGTTCTCTCTGAGCCTTTTTTCCTAAGCTGAAGACAGAGGTCAAGCCATTTTGCCTTCAAGGCTTTTTTTTTCCTCCCCGAGTTGTAATTAGCCCTGCTCGCTATTCAGTGTTGACAAAACAGCACCGGTGTTCGATTTAAACCTTTCATTATCTCAAAGCCAAAAGGCCACCATTGTGCTGCGGCTCTTTAGAAACCAAAAGCCCATCAGATGGTCAGCAGAATGAAACCCAGCCCCATTTCTCACAATCCTTTGTATCGGCTGGAGGATTAGAGCCATGAATACTATATCTCACAAAAACAAACGCACTACGGCTAAATGCACAGCTAGCTACGTCAATTCCACAATCTGGACTGAGCAGTGTTTTATTCCTCTTACACCAAAGCAATTTACCAACCATTACAAACTTTTTTATTTAAATGTACAGCAACACATAGGTAAAACCGTTTTCTGTTGTCAGTTATGTTATAGCAGCTATAAACATTCGTTCCCTCACCAAAATATTACCACCAGAAGTTTATTACATCTGTTTACATTAATCAACACTGTTTACAAAATGTTTAGTAGAAGAAAAGAAAATGGGAAGAATACTAAAGTTCTTTTTACACACACTTAATTTCTACAAACAATTCGCCAAAGCTGGACATTGTTATGACGTGATATACATATAGTGTTAAACATTACGGGTTGACCTTATTTTCCAGGAATATGGGATTCTTCTGCTTCCAAAGATTTGCCACAAAGTTGGGGGCACACAATGGTACAGAATGTTTTCTTTCAGTGGCCCTCTGCACAAATTCAGCTCCATGAAGCTATGCTTTACATGGGTTAGAGTGGAAGATCTGCAGTAGAGCTCTGAACTCAACCCTATTAAACACCTTCGGGATGAATTGAAATGCTGACTGCACCCCTCACCTAAATCAGTAACTGATTTCACTAACATCCTTGTGACTGAATAAGCACAAATCTCCACGAGCACACTTCAAAATCTAGTGAAACATCTTCCCAGAAAAGTGTAGGTAATGCAGATAAGAGCAGGTAATGCGATGCTCAAAAAGCACATACCATACTTATGACCAGGAGTCCACAAACTTTTGGCAATAATATATATATATATATATATATATATATATATATATATATATATATATATATATATATATATATATATATATATATATAGTGGGACCGAGAGCAACACCTCTTTCTACTGCACTCTTTCTAAGTCCTCGTTTTGGGAAGACGTATTCTGCACCGTATTTGTACAGTGTGTTGTGATATTTGCTCATTTCTTATCATGGCAGAAAAATGCTAAAGTAGTGCTCTAGGTGGTGGATATTTAGGTAAGTAAAATAAATTTATTACATCTTTGTATTATAGATTTAGCGTTGACTGCTAAAAAAAAATGATGTATAATTTATTGCTTGGTATTCCTTTTTTGCGGGGTTCCTCCGAATGCTTTATAGAGTCTCACTCTAGGGTTAGTTCTAGACTTATGAATAATCGAATTACAAACACTTCTCCAGTGCCTACCTATTTCGTAAGTCAGGGGCTGCCTGTATATATAATATATATAAAATTTCTTCTGCAGCTGTTTGAAACTTGGTTGGTATCCACAAGGGCAGTTTTTGTTAAATTGATTTCTATATTCGAGGTCCAGAATTGGAAATTGAAGGCCACTGTTGAACATTGACGTGAACATTTCCATTAGTTGTACCATCCTGGATGAAAATATATACCTTTTACATGCATAAATATGGTTTTCTATATTTCACCTGATTCAATCATTTCCTCTTAGATCTTTCTATTAGACATTTCCATTCAGCTCGTCTTATCCACAAATTATGAATGGAACATCTGGAACATCGGGAAACCTCGGCGCTGTTAATGCTGCTGATGAAGGAGAAGGCCGTGACGGAGAAGAAAGTGAGCGCTGGAGGTGAAAATGAACTCAGCTAGCTGGGAGATGAAGAGGAATAAGAAGAATGTGTGTGTGTGTGTGTGTGTGTGTGTGTGTGTGTGTGTGTGTGAGTGTGCACTGTGAGGAGAAAAGTTCATCCTGCTTTCCTCACGGCCCGTGTGACATTTACAGTGCCTGTTTGTGGTAAAGAAGCTGGATGAAGCTCTTGACCTATCCTTCATTACACACCCTGCCGATGGTCGGCTGCATGAAATATTGAGAACGCAGGAGAACAAAAACACAGCAGAGAACAAGCAACAGGGATCTACCTGCTCGCAAGAGTTACTGTATTCAGACATCAAGCCTAGGTTCACCTCAGCATCTGCGTTTGGTCAGAAAGTATTGATGTATTCACTGTAATGTAGTGCACCCGCAAATCACAGGTTTAGATTCTAATACAGTACCTAATGGTTTCTATGGTAACTGTACTTTTACTGCGATATGTACGATGGTTACTTCTCTAGAAACAAACAAATGAACAGTTTACATTTTTTGATGAGTTTCTGATGGAACTTTTACCTTTTTTTTTTTCTTTTTAATTTGAATAGAAATAAAAATAGACAGATGCTAATAAGGGAAGTTACTGTTTATAGTTAAGGGAACGAATTATCTCGTTTCAGTGCCATTAAATGTAACTGTAAATGGATAATTAGTTGAGCGTTGTTCCTTAATAACTAAAAATGTAATAGTGAGACATTTGACATTTTCATCAGAGGAATAAACCACTTGGGGGCGTGTTGTAATAGGCAAATAATCAACTTCAGGGTAATAACGGTAACTCCGCGTCATGAATTTTTTTCCCTCATTGTGTTTCATTTTCATTAGGGGTGTGCTACACCATGCAGTTGCTTGATTATTTTGAGAGTCCAGGCAATCACAAACACGTCAGAGAGCAGATAAATAGCGAGCATCTGGCGGCGTGATCATCATTCTTCATCTTTGTTTTTTGTTTTTTTTCACTCTCATTTGTGTAATTTCACAGGTTGCTAAAGCAACATGCAAATATTTGAAGAATAAAATATCGTGATTAACACCGTCCCTCTGAAACGCTCGGGAATTACATGGGTGCGCGTGTCGATGGAAATTAAAATGATTTTGATTCATGCTGGAGTTCACCTCCTTCCTTCTTTCAGCTGCCTCCAAGTCGTAATTAGGCTACAGAAAGAAGAGCGTACCTGCAGGTGAAAGAGGAATAAAAAAAGCAATTTGTCTGAAGCCGAACCTTTCTCCTGCGCTCCGTGTTTGTTACCCAACACCAGCTGATAATTGGCAAACCTCCTGCACTTAACGTTATTGCTCCGGGATGCATTGTTCACTTTGAGAAAGAAATACAAGAGGCCTAGTTAGAACTCTCTCCATCTTCAGATAGATTCTGAGCTGCAGAAGGATTCTCATTGCTTTATTAACCCCAGAACATCAGAGTTTTATACACGAGGCGGCTTGTGCGAATAAGACGCATCGCGGCACGGCTGCAGTCTGTGAAACTTTGACAATGTGATTAAAGAAGTGTGCTTTTTTTCACAATGAAAGAGAAAAGAAGAAAACATCCTTCATTAGTTGCATGTTGTGCTTCTCAAGGTTTCATAGCTCTTTATTTCTCATCCAGAGAACAAGCTCACTCGATTTCCATTCGATTATTCCAATTTGTAAAGGCTATGGGTGGTTTGGGAAAACAAAAACTTTGCACATCAGTTTCAGCTTCTGGTAGATCGTTCTACATGTCAGACCTTCACATGAACAACAGATTTAAAGAAAAATATCCTTACTGCTTTTTGGTTAAAAAAATTAATAAAAAGTTGATCAAGTAGAGAATAAAACAAACAGGTTTGTCATGTCATTAAAAATTGTCAACAACATTACAATACTGAAACAGTATGAGTTGGTTTTAAAACAGTGGGACAGTTTTGATACTCCTCACACGGATTTCTCACCAGAAAACAACACGATCTCCCTTCTGCAACCACCCTATTTACCAGATTTGGCTCCTACAGGCTTCGGCCTCATCCTAAAGATAACTATTCATCTCAAAGGTCACTATTTTGTAACCAGTGCGGAGATCCAGTGCGAATTGCAGAAGGTGCTTGACATGCTTCAAAGTAGTTTCTTGAAAACAGAACTAGTCTCAAAATGTGTATATACATTATATATATATATATATATATATATATATATATATATATATATATATATATATATATATATATATATATATATATATATATATATATATATATATATATATATATATATATATATATATATATATATATATATATATTTATCTACCAAGCACTTTCTTCCTCTAATGCCAGTAATGGGCCAGACATATTTTTGTCCATTTATAATTACATTTCATGTTGAATGGTAAAACAAAGTAGTGCCAAGACAAAAAACAAATCACATTTTGTCATTTTAACAATAAACTGCACAGAAGCATAAACTCTGCTATTCTTAATGTCAGATGGCTTACAAACACAAAGAGCAGACACGTGAGACTTCTTCCATATAACACCTGACAAAAAATATCACCAATTTCTAAAATCAGTTTACGTGAATCATTTGCAGTACACGTCCCTCAGGATCAGCTGTTACCATGGGAACGATTACATATTAGAATGAGGTCATTAATATAAAGCTGTACTACTGTCAGAGTATTTGCAGTGTGGTATTTGACACAATGCCTAACCTGACTCTGCTGAATTCTGGATTGTGATTGGTCAGAAGGTGTTAATGAATTTTCTCAAACGGCAGCTCTGATTTGTCGTTCATTTATTCACAGAAATGTTTTATAGATCAGCACAAAAGTCATCTGCTAGTGATTAGATTAGAAAGTTTCTAATCTAAATTTCTAAGTTTCTAACAGCCTGTGTGAAAACAATAAGAACACTTGACATGATTTCCATCTCTGACACTGAAGATTCCTTATATACATTTTACAAAAACACTTTTCTGCTTTTAGAAACTTCATAAAATTAGTGATAGCATCCATGTATTGTTGTCAATAATTAATTAATGAACAGTCTCTGATCAAAATCTAAAATATACCAAACAGAAAAGAATGGAGTTTGGGATTTGAGCAATTTATAGATATCAGAACTCTAGTTAGGGTTGTTTTTTTTGTTTGTTTTTTTCTCTGATCAGGAGAATCCTGAGCTGCAGGGGATCTCCTCACTATAAACTTAAGAGTTTATACACAATGCGCCTTGTGAGAATAAGACGAAACACAGTGTTGTTGAAGTGCAAACCAGATAAGGTTTAAAAGATAGCTCACTTTCAGAACGAACAAAAGAGAGCTCTATTTAGCGTTTGTGCTTGTACGAGTTGGATGTTGTAATGAAGAACATTTCCTGTTGTTTCTTATTACTATTATTAATCCCAGTGTGAGAAGTGTTTGGCATCATGTGTTTCAAAAGCCTTAGAGGCATCTCCATAAAGCAAATACGGCAAACAGGTTCTGATTTCAGAGATTAAACGATAGCTCAATAACCCTAATTCAGGTCGTTTGCATCTTCAGCCTCCTACCAAGTAGATGCTGTGATAAAGAACTTCCCATTTCTTTTTATGAATCCCAAACAAGAGTTTTACCAAATGATAACAGACGTTTGAGAAAGCCTGGGGACGAGGCTGTGGGTGATTTGAGGAATTAAAATGAAGAGCGTCATTTTTCAACAGGAACAAACAGCCTTGGTGTGTTTGCATCTTGAAGCTCCTGCCAGGTGAATGATGTAATGAAGAAGGGTTTTTTTATCGTTACTTATCACTTTTATAATACAAATGTGTTTTGGCACCAGAAAGCTGAAAAGCCTCAGAGGCATCACTGGAAGTAAATATGACAAACTATAAAGATTTAAAGGATAAAATGAGCCCTGCTTAGTGTCCTTCCAAATCCTACCAGGGGACTTTTTTGTTATAAAAGGTTTATTATTGTGTTTTTAATCCCAACATGGCAGTTTTTGTCAATAGGAATTCAAAAGCCCAAGAGGTGTCTCCATAAGCAAATTTGACAAACAGGCAAGGCTGTGCCTGATTTCAGAGATTAAAAGACATTAAAAGCTCCCTAGTTCCTAGTTTATTCGCATCTTCAAGGTCCTACCAGGTAGATGCTGTGATGAAGAAAAGGTTTGTTATGTTTCTTATTGCTTTTTTTCAACTCAGCATGAGAGTGTTTTTACCACCAGATAGTTGAATAGCCTCAGAGGCATCACTAAAAGCACATATGACAACCTGATGAGATTAAAAGGATTAAAAGAGCCATAGTTGGGGTTTGTTTGCCTCTTTATGTTCTCACCAGGTGAATCAAGAGCTTCAGGAGGCTCCATGTCGCTCTATCGGTTTCAAATGTTCGAGCTTTAATGCACAAGGCAGCTCTTAACCATATTAAAAGACATCACTGTGTGAAGCTCGGATAATTAAGCAGATGTGACAAACAGGCGAGGCTGTGGGAGATTCTTCACAGATTAAAAAGTTAGCAGGACAAAAGAGCTCTTGTTAGGGTTGTGTGTATCTCCGAGATCTCATCAGGTGAAGAAGATCCTGTGTTGTTTATTCGCAAGGGTGATTTGATTATCAAGATGGTGCTGAGGGCAATTTGAAAATTAAAAAAGGAAAAGAATGTAGTTCACTTGCTGTCGGCATAAAATGGTTCTTGTTAGGGTTTGTTCCTGTCTTTAAATTCCCACCAGGTGAACATTGCGCTACTGAGGGCCTCGTATCACTTTATTGGCCCCAAACAAACAGCTTTTCCAGATGGTTCTACAGTTTTACAAAGCAGTCAAAGCTGTGGGTGACTGTGCAAAATATACACTTAAAAAATAAATAAATTGAGCAAAAAGTAGTTCACTTCCAATTGGAACAAAATGACCAGTGAAATTTGGATTGGTTTTAAAAGCCTCAAATTGAGAGGTTTTGCCAAAACATTCCAGCTTTGAGTTAGTGCACTCCTGCAGGTGATTACATTGCTACACAAAGCTCTCCTATTTATTTTATTAGTCCCCGACATCGGAGTTTTATGTGCCAGGCTTTTATACGAGGTGGTTTGCAGCGTGTTGTTCAGGGGGTCGGAGTCGGGAGTCGGAGAAGCCGGCAATTAGCTTTATTGCAGATTAACAGAGGGAGTAATGGAGCATGTCATTAGGGATCAACGTGTCCTCCCTCCTCCTCATCTACTCGAGGAGAAAGAAAGAAGAGCTGCAGTAAAATCTAAAAGCAGCTTTTGGAGAAAAGTGCAATTATACAATGTACAATAAGTATGCAGTAAACCCAGAGACGCCCACATAAATCCAACACTGTTTACTGTGCACTTCCAATACAGGGTCGGTTTTAAGACAGATCTTTAGATACGTTTATTTTGAGTGTTATTTATGTAATTATTGATTAGCCTTTGTGTATATTGATGCTACGTTCACTTCAACTTGATTCAGCCTTAATCCTGATTACTTCCTGATTTATTTATTTTTTTATTATTATGAATAATCATTATGTGCATTATTTTCTATAAGCAGAATACAAAAGCAAAGTCTGATTGTAAATGGTTTCCATGGTGACAATAACCCTGGAGCGAGCACTACTGGTCTCTCTTGCGAAAGTGTTCTGACAATGTAACGTTTTCATCGATGATAAGAAAAACTATACAGAATGTAGCCTACAGCACAATTAATTTATATATCATTTATATGTCTTTGCAGTGGTCGAAAAAACTGTATGTTATTATTAAGCGGAAAGGTGTAAAGTGGTCAAAAAATTGGTGAACGCTATGCAGCAGGCTTTGTATTAGCTTTGTTATCAGTGATAGCTGACAGTACTAGCTAAAGACACTCACCATAATTAACCAAAATATACATACATACAACTTGTATCTATTTATCTGTATAATTACATTTTTTTTTTAAACAGTACATGATAATCTAATTGCTTTTTGACCGGTTTATTAGCAGCAAAAGCTAACTGTAGCTAGCTACAAACACTTTCCAGAGACACTAATGACCTCTGTTTTTTTTTCTGTAGCTTCATAATGTCTTTGCATACATACAATAAGATTATAAGCAGCTGTAGCATAAAATGATGTAATGCATGCCATGTAATTGGTCGAAAGGAATCATTCGAGCCAATCACTTCAGTCTGTAAATGCCCCGTAAATAAGCCAATCAGATGGATGAATGTATTTATGTGGTCATGAATGTATTTATGAGTGTTAATCTAAATTATCCAAAAGCTACTGTCCATGTAAATAAGATATATGGGGAGGACAATTACTGGAATTCGAATTGGAAGGTCATGAGTTCAAATCCTAGCACTGCCAAGCTGACACTGCCAGACCCCTGAACTGTTTAGATGTATGTATGAAATAACTGTAAGTCGCTCTAGATTAGTGTATTCGCATTTCACTTTCAAAGCACTAACACACACCTATTTTTTGTATGATATAATAAACAAAAATGGCCAGAAAAGAAAGTCAGCCTCAATGAGTCAGATTTCCAGGTCAGTATGAGTTTATATCACATTTATAACACTGGACTTTCCAATAATAATAATAATAATAATAATAATAATAATAACACACCTTGGTGCTGGACTCCACTGTATGCTCTCGCTGTATTTTTCACTGCTCATATTTTCTCAGGAAATGGAACCATGGTGATCTCATGGTCTGATACTGTGGCCTGCATTCATCCAGCCTCTTATAGCACATCATTAAAGCGAGCCGAGCAAAAAAAAAAGAGACGCAGTGGCCTCAGTGGACAAAAGCCAAGCCACAAATGATGCCATTATTCAAGTCGAGAAGAAAAAATGTGTATTCTGGTGTTTAAATACTAAAACACTTTAATAGTATGGAGCAGCAGGAGAAAATATAGGGCTCTGCTGGAGTACACAAAGTTTGTAAGTTTAGGATCAGGTGGGGTTTTTTTGGCATTCACTGAGATTGCTTGTCTTACATTTTATTTAAAAATATCAAACCAAAGCAGGATCCTAACACAACCTTTGGAATGTATTTCATATTATTCATATCAGAATCACAACCGCTACATAATGAATACCAATGAACATTTAACACTGCATATAATTATTATATTTTTTGTTTTTTGATACTATTTCTTTGACACAATTCCCCGTATTGTACCATAATTATATCATAGACATATTACAAAGGGGATTTGTGTTGTTCATGTTAGTTATATTTTTCATTTTACTTACTAAATAAATTAAATTACCTTTTAATTATACTGTCTATGAACTTCCATTGTATTTTTTACTTATTTATTTATGTTCTTATACTCACTGTTCACCACAAAGGATGTTATGTTTGTAACATTAATGTGTAGTTAGTTCTGTCAAACTTCCAGCAGTCCAACAATACACTACACACACACACACACACACACACACACACCAGTAAGTATAAATATTCATATGCTGGAGTTTGCATGCAGTGATGATGAATGGCATTTATCTTGTCTAAAATGTCACAACAAACTCCACAGCACACTTCAGCCTCTTTACTAACACACACACACACACACACACACACACACACACACACACACACTCCAGCACTCTGCGTTGTGAAACATCTCATCTCAGGTAAAGTATTTACATGTTGCGTGTTCTCCAGTTCCTTGTCCCCGCTCCGGTTCCCTGCTTCCCCAACGTCCTTTTCTTTCTTTACTAAAGGTCACTCGGACATGAGATTCTCCAGCACTCAGTGTTAGAGAATATTGCTGGGTGCTCGGTATTTTAATGGCCACATGAGGGAAAAAATTCATCAAGCTCCTGAAATAAGCCAGGTGCTTAAATATAAGTGAAACAGGATTTAGCTAAAGGACACGGTATTAAAGAACAGATGCGGCTTCCGCAGTGTGTGCATATATTTGTGTGTGTATGCGTTACTGTGTCATTAGTGTGTGCAGAACACAGATGCACACACTAAAACTTTCATAAACCATCTGACACTGCGCTGCGTTTTGTCTAGGACGATTCTACGATGGATTCATTCAGTGCAACAGAACACATGTTAGCAATAAACACTCAGATTTGCACGTTAACATTTCCTACACCATATATGACCTCCAAAGGTATTCATTCTAGCTCATTTTTACAGGTCAGGACCTAATTGTTTCATGCTTCATGCTACTTCTTGCTGATCCACTCTATGCTTGGTCACTACATTCAGTATTTCGTAATTTCATGAATTAATATTACATTAATTAACGACCTGCTCTTCCTGCATAGCTATTTTTTACACACGGTTAGCAAAGCATTAGCAAAACAAATACAGGAACATTAGCTGTGATGCATGAAGTATATATATATATATATATATATATATATATATATATATATATATATATATATATATATACTTCATGAAGTTCATAAAGTTCAGAATTTAGCATTATGTCAAGTAATTTCTATTTTCCTTTAGTATTCTGTAAGGTAGCATTTCTGAATAACTATGAGTGTGCTACCTATAGCAGTTAGCCACACTGCCACAATCAGAACCCCCCACCCCACACACACACAAATTTCATGTTTATAATTAGAAATTGGATCAATGTTATACACTTTTTTTTTTTTGCATTATTTTCGATACACTGCATAAACTAGACTAGTTTGTTCGAGCAGGCTGAGGCAAGGCTTAAAAGGAAAGCAGTATGATAATGCACATTTTGATCAAAGTGTGAGCCTGACATTTCGGGGATGGAAAAATACCGGGTGCTGATTTAACAGTGTGTGCTTTGACGTGGACCTTTTCAAAACCTGCTCCAGGTTAAAATATATAAATTAGCTGTGAGGGCCGCTCAGTATATCATCCTGTTCCGAGCTCGACTTCACTTTCTAAAGTCAGAACTGGAGACGGATTTGCCCTTTTAGCTGCCGAGTTAAGTGTGTTAACACACACACACACACACACACACACACACACACACACACACACACACACACACACACGTGCACACACGCACACACACACACACACACACACACACACACACACACACACATGCACAAACACAAACACACACACACACACACACACACACACACACACACACACACACACAAACATATATAAACACACACCTTTATCTGCATTAGCAATATGATGTAAATGTGTGAAAGATTTAATAATCAGTTGTTGATCTTGGTCATAAAATGACACATTAATCGCAAAAATCACGAGTAAATCTTACGTTATGCGGAATTTATGTAAGAATTGGATGTCTAAATATGTGAGAATGACCATGCAAAAAAGTTTATCCAGAATCATATGAATTGATTTTACTATAAAGCAGTGGTGGGCCATCAAGACCAGCAAAGCCTTCTCTACTGGCCTAAACACTATCAGAAGTACTGACCTACATTTACAACCTAAATTCTAATATTTGTTTCATGAAATTGTAGTAATTTATTCCCAACAGTTTATTCTCTTCATTTCGTAGCGTTTCTCTTGGCTGCATTGCTTCCAGTATGTGGATGTTAGATTTTTTGTCCAATCAGATTTCAGCCTCTATGTGCTGCCATGTCAATCTAATCTGCCCAGGGCCTGCAAAGTCTGTAGTGCTGGCCTTTTTACTGTCGTCTCCTTAAAAAAAAGCTCTGTTTTTTTAAACAATCAGATTTAATTTTTCGCCTGCAGAATAGCGTCAGCATTTTCCCGTCCTCTGATTGGTTGGTCAGAGGGAAACTGTTACAGCCATGTTCGACTGGCAAAACACGTGTGTAGCTGTGCACACATTAATACATCTGAGTTATACATTTTTATGCCTACAGAGGAAGAGAAATTGATTTGGTCTTGGACATACTTAAAAATACATTTTCAAGAGAAGCTAGACATCGTGAGGAGGTCGGTCAACCCTGAAGCTAGCTAGCTTGTCTCAGCCTGGGAAAGGGTTTGTTCACCACTTCCAGAGCAGTGAATACGAGCAGTAGTGTAGCGGTTTGGTGTCTTAACTGGGTTTCTTGCTTTAGTAAAAATGGTATTCACCCTCCATATGTGAAATGCCTCTCTCTCTGTAATACCACACGTTGTTATATTGCGTTTTTGTACAATATTGATGGTTTCCATAATTGCGACGTGATAGTGGTGGTATTAAGAGGTGGATTAATTCGGTTAAGTTTCCACTGAAGGCCCAGGTACCAAATGCACGGCTGCCACTGCTATAAAGTCATCATGGATTCTAAAAAGAATTGCGCAATTAATTAAATCACATGTGTGAAACACATGGAAACAAAAGTCAGATAAAAAATCATGTCAAATTACCCTTTGTGGTGAACAGTGAGTGTCAAATTGTTTTGTATAAAGTCATGTGACTAATTAAAGAATTAATAACAATATAAGTAGTTATGAGTTATGTAATAGTGTGAAAATAAATTGATGTATGAAAAAATACATCGGAAATTGTGTAAAGATGTATCTTTACACAATTTCCGATGTATTTTTTCATACATCAATAACATTAAATAAATTAAAAAATGACCACTTCTGCCTATTCCAATTTCCTGATTCTGCATTCCACACTGATTCTGCATTATAGTAAGTTGAGACATTTTCAATATAAATGCATTAATTAAATTACTACCTGAATCATATAATACAGATAATAGTATAATATGCATGCTATTGTGTCTAGTAGTGTGTGACCCCCCCACAGAAAAAAAAAATAAACCGGTCTGTGGTGCAAAACTTACTAAGGATCACTAGTGTAAAGACTTGTGAAAATGAATGCATCATGATCATGAATTGTGTTCAGAATTCATAAATCATGGCACGAAACATAAAAGCGGTGCAAAAAATCAAGTCAAAATAAAATCTGACTAAATCTTATCACAAACCATAAAAAAGTGATTGTGGTAATCACGCAAAGGATCATGTGAGCATAAATGATTTTATGTGAAACACATCGAAGTATGTTGTAAATTTGTGAAAATACATGTGAATCATATGAATCTTCTGTATCTTCACACGTGAAAGTGTGCAGTGTAAAAAGCGTCATCGTTTAGAGCGTGGTTAATTGCATGCGAGTGAGCCGAGTGCCCACGCCACGATCGGTTCGCTGATCGCTTTGAATAAACGGAGCTACGACTCCACTCCGCTTGGTGTCAAGTGCATTATTAATAATTCCTCTGAGGAAAATTAAAACGTTAAATTCTGAACGATCCATCCTCCCACTCGCACGCCTTTTACACGTCGCACGAAGGCCTAAACACAAATTAACTCGACGCGCTAGCGAGCATAAAAGCTGTCTGACTAAACCTCAGCAGGATAAAGAAAATCCATTAGCAGCCATGAAAATATTCAGAGGCGCACGGAATATGATGAAGAGTCTAGAAACTCGAGCTCTGAGTTTTTGCCGAAGCAGATGGAGAGAGTCAGAATTATTAATCTGAGACTGAGACAGAGAGAGAGAGAGAGAGAGAGAGAGAGAGAACGTTCATTGGGAAAACACCTCGTCTAAAAGAAAGTGTGATGATACATCGCTGCATCAATAAACTGCGATAATCTGCCAACAATTATAATGTAAACATAGCATTAGTACTGTAGTGAACTACTGCTGACTTTATATCACAATGATTCTCACTGTGAGTATAATGACTTTCTATACACATGTGCGCACACACGCACACACACACACACACACACACACACACACACACACTCACGCGCGCGTCCTTAATGAACCACACAATTCAATTAAATAGTCACCATAATGATGATAGTTAGCTGACAGTCACATGGTTTATCTGTGTATTCAATCACACACAGGTGATTTTGTTAATTAAAATTATTAAATTAATATTTAATTTATTTACAGACTCTGATTTTAAATATATGTCGATATTGTGCTATTTCTTCAATAATAAAAATATTTATAAATTATTAACTGTTATAATTTGTATATATTTATATATAATATATTTATATACCGTTTAATATTATTTCCTGTTTAATGAGTTGTGACAGTGTTTTTTTATTATTATATAACTATTATATATTTTATAACATTTAGTAATATATAATAATTATATGATATAATTATTATCTATTATAATATTATTATAATTATGTACATTTTTACCTTCTAATTTGATGAGTCATGTTTAATAATTTAACTTATTTCAAAATAAAACTTATTTAAAAATAAAACAAGTCCTGAGTAGGATATTTTAAAAATGGAAAATAAAATAATTAAATAATTAATAAATAATAATATTATTAATAAAATGTCTACACATTTTGTCTGCATGATATTGTGCACCTGTAATACCATCATTTTTTTTCTTTTTTCTTAATTTTTTTATGACGGTTTCTGATTGATTAATTGATTGATTAATTGATTGATTGATTGATTGATTGATTGATTGATTTACCTTTTTACCCTAATCATTAAATTACATTAAAGAGCAGTAAGAGCTCTCAAAATGTCATTAAAAACTGTAAAAAATTAAATTAAACAATGATTATAATTTGACATTTTATTGTGATACATTTTTCCTCACAGTATTCGTTACATTGCATTTAAAGGATTTGTTTTTTTAATCTGCAGTATTGTTTTGTATTATTTTTATTTCAGTGATTTTTTTATGTAAAAGTGTGATGAGGGTGATCTAAACACTACACATCACAAATGCAGCGACTTTTTTAGACCTTACCTGAAACATTGAACATTAAAATATTTGTTTGAATTATTGTGATTAAAATGGGATGTCAGGATTTCTGTGGATGTAGTGGCATTACATTTTCCTTTTGCTTGAACTAATAGACCCAAACTTGTTTCAGCATGAAAATGAGCTCTATGAAGATATGCTTTACATAGGTTAGCTTGGAAGATATTGAGTGGCCTGCTACAGAGCTCTGACCTCAACCCTAATGATCACCTTTGGTATGAATTGACATGCACCCCAGGCCTCTTCACCCTACAGTCAGTACCTGACTTTACTAACACTTTTGTGGCTAATTGGGCACAAATCTCCATTCCAAAATCTAGTGTAACATCTTCCCAGAAGAGTAGAAGTTATTATAACAGCAAATGGCGAGTAAACGTGGAATGTTAAAAAAAAAAGCAAATACCAATCTTATGGTCAGGTGTCCACAAACTTTTGCCCAAATATGGTCAATCTTAGCTTTTTTTTTTTCATTTTCAGAACACTACTTGCACACTCAATGAATCGTGATTTGTTCCTTATCACTCTAGCATGAAAAAGATAAGCATTTCCCTACACAGTGACGTCACAAATCGTGAGAAGTAATTCCAGGTGCAGGGACTCCATATTTCAAACCTTTCTAAAACAGAGGAAAGGAAATGATCCAGAAAAAAAAAATCTGTGTTGTGTTCTGGCTTCTAGAACAATGCTTTATCACAAACCATGATCTTTACATCATTACTGAGTGAAATTACACACACACACACACACACACACACACACACACACACACACAAGCTCCAGCAGTCGAAGTTAATAAACGCATGTGTTTACAGGAACATAATAGAGTGTGATCCCGTATCGACCGGAGTGACGTGGCACAGCAACTCGCTCCCAGACTGATTTTTCCTCCAGAACGCACACTCGAAGTGGGAACGTGACACTCCAGAGTAACACAAACTACCATCAGGGAAGATGTTCATCCTGACAGAGTGTCACTGCACCACACCAGCCGTCAGATTGAATCCGGCATACCCCAGGGGAACTGTGGGTAACGGTGCCGGTGGCCCTGCGTCGCTCTGAGAGGCCCTATGAGAGCGTGGAACGCACGACAAAAGAACAACAGCACCCTCTACTGAAGGACCACCTTTTTTTATTATATATATAATTCACTCATTTATTTATTTATTTACATTTTCCCCCACAAAATCTTGACTCATCTCTCAGCTCCTGCTCTATGAGGTTCAGAGTTCTGAAGAGATGGATTTTTTTCCTTTCATCCGAATTTTTTTTTCAACACATGAATTCAGATAAACAAACAAACAAAACTAAAAAAAAAAAAACAGAGGGAAAAATATTTTCTTTTTTTTTTATGTATTTATTATTATTATTTTTTTTTACATTTTTTCATGAATTCCATTTCTTTTGTACATGAAGCGAACACTTTTTGTAGGTACGAAGACACTGGGGTTTTGATAAATTAGGAATTATATATTCATTGCATGTAAATAGAAACAAGGTGCAATCAAACAAGTGAGAAAACAACACACACACACACACACACACACACACACACACACACACACACACCACGATGAGCTTTCTAAGCATTCTTGCAGAAACAAATTTCCTTAAAATTCTTTAAAGCTCTCTCTCTCTCTCTCTCTCTCTCTCTCTCTCTCTCTCTCTCTCTCTCTCTCTCTCTCTCTCTATTCTTGTGATCTCAGCCCCACTGCTCTTCCTCCTCCTGCACCTCGAGCATCAAGACCAGAGAAACAAATCAACCAACTCAACACAACTATTTCACATTATTTCACAAAAACCCACAACAAACTTCATAACAGTGCATGTTCATCCTCTAAACACCACACACACACACACACGCACACACACACGCACTGACTCTGAGCTGCATGCAAAGAAACTCCGAGCTGCTTTGCTTCAGCCAAATGCGCTCTGTATCCAATTCACTGCCTTTCACACGTAAAAGCTACGACGCGTCATATTTACATTATAAAGCCCCATGAACGCTCATGAGCGCCGTTAATAACGCACCCAAACTCCGTTGGTTCCGGTGCGCGCGCGCGCACACACACACACACACACACACACACAGCTCAGTTTCATCATTTCTTTCAGGGACACTTTTATTTATTTTTATTTCTGTTCCAGCTTCTTTGTGACTAACTAGGCTATATGTGAACATGAAGCGTCGGCGACAGTGCACACACACACACACACGCACGCACGCACGCACGCACACATATGCAGACACGGTCATAAGGCGGTTATAAAGTAAGAAACTCAGGCATGCTGTGATGCATTGTGACATTAATACTTATAAAATGATTCATTAGTGTATGTATATATTTATATATATAATATATAATAACAAATATAATAATTTATATATTTTTATAAGCAACAAATCCTCTTTCTCACACACACGCACGCGCATACACACACGCTTTTTGATCTCGAATGACACAAAACGCTATTTATTCATTAATTCATTAATTGATAGATTAATAAAGAATATTCGGATTTCTTACCTTGTGCGCGCGGATGATGATGAGGAGGATGATGAGGATGAGACAGATGATGAAGATTGATGCTCAAGTTCCGGTCCCATTAACGAGTCACGAGCGTCAAGACCGCCACCGACATCCCACCGGTGCAGACTCCAGATACACACCGATCCGCTTACACACTCTTACACACACACACGCGCACACGCACGCGCGCACACGCTCCTCTCGGTCTCCCCGGTGGTTAGCTCCGCTCCGGGTTTTTTTCTTCTTCTTTACTCAGGTTTCTCCCGTTAACGTGCGTGAGTGCGAATCAAGAGAGGGGGAAAAAAAGAAGAAGAAGAAACAAATGATCCGGTGTGAAAGAAGATCAAAAAGAGTCAAGAGTCCACAGTGAAGAAGATGAAAAAAGAAGAGAAAGAAGAAAAGAAGAAGAGCTCCTCTCGCTCTCTCCTGTTCCTCCTCTGAGCGCGAGCGAAATGCAAACTGCAGCGGCAGCGCGCGACGCACCGACGACTAAAGACACAGCACTCCTCCTCCTCCTTCACCCTCTCTCTCTCTCTCTCTCTCTCTCTCCCGCTCTTTCTCTCCCTCTCTCTATATCATGTATTTCTTTATTTTTTTTTTTTATTATCTGTTTCTCTAGCTCCATCTCTCCCGAATTCTTTCTTTCCCTGGCACCTAGTTTTTGCCTCTTCCACTCATCACCCTTTCTCTGTCTCTCTTTTCATTCTATTCTTTCATTTCATCCCTTCTTTACTAATTCCTCATTATACTACTTTCCCTTCTCATTCGTATACTCTCTTATTCCATCACTACTCTCTCTCTCTCTCTCTCTCTCTCCCAATGAGTTTAGTGTTTTCAATTCATTTCTTCATTCATCCTTTTCTCTCCGTCACTCAACTCTTTTCTTCCCCAGCAACAAATTTTACGCTCTCTCTCTCTCTCTCTCTCTCTCTCTCTCTGTACATTATTCTTTCCATTATTTTGTTTCATCATTCTTGCTCTCTCTCTCTCTCTCTCTCTCTCTCTCTCTCTCTCTTTCCTCTCTCTCATATGATCATTTATTTCATCCCTCTCTCATCCCTCAATTCTTTCTTACACTGGCACCTAGTTTTTGCATGTTCCATTCATCACCTCTCTCATCCTTCCATCCTTCCATTCTGTCATTTCATTCTTTCTTTACTTATTTCATATCATACCACTTGCTCTTTTCATTCTTTCTGCTTTCTCATTTCATCATCACAATTTCTCTCTCTCTCTCTTTCTCTCTCTCTCTCTCTCTCTCTCTCTCTCGTCTCACACAACACACTAATCACACAGTATGAGAATATTAAAGAATAATAAAATAAAGAAATTGAACACTGTGGATTTTGTGAAAGTGTAGAAATGAAAACCATTAAACACAAACAATAAACAACAAAAATTAAAAAAGGAACCAAAAAAAAACAACAACAACACGGTGGAGAGGAGCAAACCAAAACAGTGTAAAATGAATGTATAAATCTCTTGACTGTGCAGAATTTCTATAGTTTCACTAATGAAGACAACTCATCACACACACACACACACACACACACACACACACACACACACACACACACTGTCTTTATATGGTCAGAGACAGCACAAAACTCAAACAACCACAAACACACAGGAACAACCACAGAAACTGTCAGTGTTAATGATGGAATTGTAATATATTTTAATTAGCATAATTACTATTACAGATTATAACATTAATTATTTAATATATTGTAATACATCATTATTGCCATATAATAGTTTTGGCAATGCACATGCATGTTTAAGGATCATGTGGGAATTTTTAACCTTTTTTTTTTTTTTGGGGTATATATTTTAATTTTATTGACTTCATATCAATTCATTTTTATTTGTATAGCCCATTTAACTATGGACATTGTCTCAAAGCACATTTGCAGAGCTAAAGTGGTTATAAAGTTATATAAATAAATACATTCTTAATAATTGTAAGTTTATCCCTAATGAGTGAGGCAGTGGTGACTGTGGCAAGAACAAAAGTCTCTCAGATGGCATGAGAAAGAAACCTTGAGAGGAACCAGACTCACAAGGAAACCAATTTCATCCACATCCAAATTAATCCTCATAGTTATTGAGTTGCTCAGTGTTCAGTTGCTTATGCAGTTTGTATGGAGGGGAAAAATTCAACAAAGTTTTTCTCACTCACTCAAATGTGTCCAAATTTCCCCTGAGTAAAGAAAAAAAAAATTATATTCTCTGTGTACTGGAAGCTTCTGTCACCAAAACAACTTCTTTATAAGTGCAAACCTACTTAGCAAAAAGGATCTGATTCTGATAATAATAAATAAATAATTAAAGCTAAAGTAAAATAAAGTTTGTGTGTGTGTGTGTGTGTGTGTGTGTGTGTGTGTGTGTGTGTGTGTGTAAGAACTTTGAAGAGTGTCCATAAAAGTGAAGAAAAACTGCAAAACCCTTTACTGTAAGATTATATTTTGTAAGATACTGTATATTTTTTTCTTTTCATGAGTAACGTGTGCAGCTGTTTTTGTGTTTTATTTGAATTGTTTTTTATTAAAAAGGGCAATATTTTATTTCTTATGTTTTCTGGAGTTTTGTGAGGTGAGTAACTCACCGCGGACTTCGCACAGCCTCAATCAATTCAGCAGATTATTAACTCTTCTAATAACCAGATCGAAATGTCGCAGAGTAATGGATTCACTCTGAAGAAGACAGAAATGGAAATGAACTGAAAGAGACAAAAGCAAACAAAAAGACAGAGAAAGTTAAAGACAGAAAGAGTGATAGGGACAAAGATAGACAGAGAGTCATACACAGAGAGAGAGAGAGAGAGAGAGAGAGAGAGAGAACGAAACAAATAGAGAAACAAATAATATACCGCTCTGGATACTGGTCAGGGGTTCAAGCTCCGATATCGCAAAGCGACTCTCTTGGGCCCTTAACCCTCTGTGCTCCAGGGGCACTGTATCATGACTGACCCTGCACACTGACCACAGGTTCTGAACAAGCTGGGATATGTAAAGAAAAGACTTTTACATGTATATATGACATATAAAGGCTATTCTATTCTATTCTATTCTTTTCTATTCTCAAAAGACAGTAAGAGTGACACAACAAGACAGTGAGCGTGAGACAGACAGTGAAAATCAGACAGACTGACAGACAGTGAGTGTGAGAAAGTTTGAGAGTGGGACAGACAGTATGACTAGGAGACAGACTGATAGATAGTGAGCTTAGGACAGGCAGGACAGACAATCAAATTTAGGCAGGCAGATGCTGACCGTGAGGCAAACAGTGAGAGTGGGGCAAAAAGTAAGAGCCTGACACAGTGTGTATGAGACAAATCAACAGACTATAAGTGTGTCAGACAGACAGTGAGTGACAGACAGCTAAACAGAGAGACAGACAATGAGAGTGAGACAGTGAGTGTAAGGTAAACAGACAGACAAAAGACAAATGTAAGACACTATAAGACAAATGTTCAGACTGAGCGAGTGAAAGTGGGACAGACTGAATGTGATTGTGAAACAGTTAAAATAAGACAGACAGTAAGAGTGAGACAAACAGTAGGAGTGAGACAGTGAAAGTAAGCCATACAGAGAGACAGACAGACATACAGGCAATGAGAGAGAGTAAGAGACAGACAGTAAGGCTAGCACAGACATGGAGACTGGGTGAGACAAAAGGACAGACAGGCACTAAGAGTTACACAGAAAAAACATGTTGGCCGAGATGCAAGTAGTGTCTTAGAGACACAAATGAAGCGTGTTGTTTTTCCTCATGTGCCTGTCTCTCTGTGGGTGAGAGTTTATTGTGGGTTCTAAGAGGAACACAGTCCAGAGCAATGTGTCCCTCTAAACACACACACACCGGTTAATAAGGACACACACAGATTTCCACACTTTTATATTTACATTGTACCCAGTGACATTTACTCCGTAATATTATTTTCGCTTTTCCTTTTACCTCGTACACTCGTCTCACCGATTACTCAAAAGACACGGATGTTATTTTTGAAAGCAAAGACATGAATATAATCAGCATGCAGGTGTCATAATCAACTGTTTACAGAAAAGACGTTTAAGGTAATTAAACTGTCAGAATATTATACAGCTTCTTTATACTTTTTAACTATAATACATAAAATCCCCATCAAAATGTAGCAAATGACACACTCATCCAAACATCCAGTACACTACGGGCAATGCACACAAACATCCAAACATGAAAGAAGTAATAAATCACAGATTAGTCAGCAAGTTAGCATCAACAGCTCAAATATTTACACTTTACAGGAAAAAGTACTGGGAAACCCGACTTTCCAGCCATATGCGTTTTTTCACGAAACTGATACCAAGTTGGAGACACACGATTGTTTCGGATGATTTGGCCCCTAGTAGCATAACATTTTCTCCTCACCTGAACTAGGAGACCCAAACCTGTTCCAGCATGGCGATGCCCCTGTACACAAAGCATATGAATATATGGTTCACATGGGTTGGAGTGGAAGATCTTAAGTGGCCTGCTATAGAGTTCTGACCCCAACCCTATTACACAACTTTTTGGATGAATGGATTCCTAACTGCACCCCAGGTCTCCTCATCCTACATCAGTACCTGACTTAACTAACACCCTTTTACTTAAATGAGCACAAAATCTCCACAAGCACATGCCAACATCTAGTGAAACATCTTCCCAGAAGAATGGAGGCTATAATAACAGTGAATAGGGACTAAATGTTTTCCTGACAGTGTTAGGGGCTCAGACACGCTCCTCCAGTTTCAGTGCAGATTAAAGACTTATCTATTTAGCATAACACACATCACATATCATAACCTTATGCTTCATTATTCAACTTGTGCTTGTTAATAAAGATTGTTGACTTTTAAAGAAGTAGATGTCGACCCTGCAAAAATCCCGAACCATTTAGAGACGTACCAGAACCATTTGGATCCCAGTTCATGGAGTTTGGACATTAGACCTCTTTCAGTGTTTAAAGGCTCTGGCATGGAGAAGCTGGTGTTGGATCTATGATGATAGCAAATGCTGAGCTATTTTCTGAGTTGCTCAGTAGCTCCTGGTTCCATAATCTCAAATTACTGTGTAAGACTGTAGGTAAGACATTACTCATAATCTTACATTCCAGTGCTCATGTTAGTTCTCACTCTCAAGTGTTTTGTTTAAAGACTATAATCACACTCTTGATGTCACCCAAATGAGGATGGGTTGCCCTTTTGAGTCTGGTTCCTCTCAGGGTTTCTTCCTCATAACATCTAAGGGAGTTTTTCCTTGCCACGGTCGCCATGGCTGCTCATCAGGGATAAATACACATCATTCACCTTAACTCTTACATTCTGTAAAGCTGCTTTGAGACAATGTCTATTGTAAGAAGCGCTTTAGAAACAAACTTGACTTGACTTAAATGTGACATGGGATGTTCAAAAAGCACATGTGAATTTCATGGTCAGGTGTCCACAAACTTTTGTCTATATAGTTATTATTTATGTTATTATTTATTTTATTATTATAGTTATTATATAATTACTAGTATTATGGCTATTGTTAATAAATCCAGGAGCGTTAAATGCCAATATACAGTATAGAAATATATTCATGAAAGGGTAACATTCCCTGCATTCTAGGAAGATCTTTTAGAACACTAGGATGCGTTTGGGAGTAGAGTACGTTGAGTTTACTTCAGACTGGTATTTAACCATCTATAGTGTACAATACACAATGATGCCCTACATTAAAGGGTATTAACACACAGACACAATTAGCAAGTACAACACACAGTAACACACAACACACAATGATGCTAATCTCACAGGACAGGTGGTAATGGAGATCAGGGGCGTGGCCAGGACAGGTAGAGCAAATAGTGAGGACTGACAGGAAGCTTTTATACAACTGTAATGTAAACCGAGAGCACAAACAGGTGTAAGCAGTAGAGGATCAGGTTCTCGTAAAAGCAATTGGTTGCAATGGTAACACAAAAAAAACCTCAGAACTGACAGATAATAGCAAGGTTTGTTGGGTTAGCTTGCTTTTTATGGAGTTATCTCCAGGTAATCTTATTTCCTCATTTTCACATTTAGACGTACAGAATATACATATGGGTCACAATAAAAGAAAATATAATTTTTATTTAAGAAAGAGATAATCAGCAACTGGAAACAATTATAAAATTCACTGATTTATTTTAAATAAATGTTATCACTAAATATGACTAAATATGAATGAAAGGAAAAAATGATATGCACTTGTAGACAGTTTTAAAATTGGATTTAATGTTATAGTTCAGATTTTATATTTTTGCATTTTAATATTGCTATAATGATTTTGATTAAATTCATTTTATATTCACATTTTATTTCATTTTATTTTAATAATATTTATTATAATCTGTTTGGCTTTCTTGCGACTCTGTGAGAAGGAGAACCACTTTAGACCAGTTCATGTTTAAATCTGTGTATATTAAAACAACATTTGTTCAATATTAGCCTGAGGATTCATCTAAAACAATCTACATATCTATGTTAGCATTGGTGTCGATTACAACCAGAAGGTTGTGAGATCAGTTCCCTCACTACTTTTACATCAGTTTTCTGGTTTGTGTCGATTCTTCTTTACTCCCAGGTCATTTTGGATAAAAACCCAGGTCCCACACTCACTTTATCATCATTTATTCCAAAAATAAATAAAAAATCAGTTCCCACCGCCATTTATCATGCATTCCCCATGTCCACACCTCCACTTGTGCGATAGAGAGAACGTGCTGCAGGAGATTGGTATCCATCGTGATGAGTGTGGCCTTCATCCTTTAACGGAGACGTCGATATCTGCCTCTGCCTCTGCGAGGATGATTATTTCAAGCGAAACAAAAAAACAGAGCAGTTCTCCGTCCTCCCTACTAATGGAGTGATAGATCTCACTCCTCACCGGGCGGAGGAGTGCATCCGAGCGCTAAGTCTTTATTTTCTTTTCCAGAGATTCTCCGCAGATAACGGCCGAGGATGAGAAGCCTCCCCGCTGAAAGAGGAATCAGAGTTCACGCCGCTTATCACATGGGCGCCGTAAAAACAAAGGCAGCAGGCGAGACGAGAGCTGTTGTAAAGCAAACAAATAGCCATGTCTCCCTCTTTCTTTCTCTCTGTTACTCATTATCTCTCCCTTTTCTCTGCCATCACACACCTCACTGAGTCATTATTATCGCTTTTCCTCTGTGTTAATAGCAGCCTTCAGTCTGCACTTTTAGATAAAAAAGAAAATTAAAATCATCAAACTGCATGATGTTACTGAGCGACTGCTCCACTGAGGCTCGCTGATTTCTCAGCACCGTGACATTCTGCAGCAGAAAATTTTGTTCTCGCTGGAAGCATCTGGATATTTATAAAATAATTAGACAGTAACAGGTAGCAGGGTCGAATACAGCAGTACTCAAAGGCAGACATCTGCTTTAGGCCCCCAGAAGGCAAGAACACCACCATATAGTACAAATTATATAGTTATGTGAGGAAAAAAGTACATCCTTTAAAATTGTTTTACATATCAGGACGTAATCAGGTAAATACATCCCCAGGTGAACAATACCACATGATATTGTATAGTGTTATTATTTATGTTACACAAATAAAGCCAAAATGGAGAAACCGTGTGTGAAAAACTAAGTACACCATTTGATTCTTGACAACTTTGAACTTGAAAAAATGGTGTTCTGTATGACTTTATCAGTCTCTCACATGATGCATTACGGTCAAACCTTTACTTTGGTCTCCTTTGTCCAAAGCACAATCAAAGGATATGTTCCAGAAGACATGCGGTTTGTTTAGATGCACCTTTTCAACGCTAAGCCGTGCTGCCCTGTTCTTTTTACAAAGAGTAGGGTCATGAGCTTTCACATTTACCCTTCTAACTGAGACCTGTATAGTTTGAGATGTAACTCTTGAGTTTTAGAATATCTCTGAGCATTGCATGGTCTGATTTTGATGTGAATTTGCTGGGACATTCACCCTTAGAAAGATTAGCAACTGAATGTTTTTCACCTGTCAATAATCTACTTTACAGTATAATGATAAACTTTAATATGTTTGGAAAAAATCTTATAACCCTTTACTAATTGATGGGCAGCAATAATTGCTCCTTTAATATAATTGCTCATGTCTTTCCTCCTTGGCATTTTGTTAACACACACCCAGACTGCTTTTATAGAGTTGGTCACACACCCTGATGATCAATTTTATTTAGCAACACCTGGCTGCTACTTAGCCTCTTAAATCCTATTGAAGCAGTACGGGTTTACTTGGTTTTCAGATACGGTTTCTTAATTTTTGCATCGTTTTTGTACCTATAAATAATAACATAGGGTAATATGTCGTGTTTCATATATTGTATTTACATACTGTAATTCTAGGACCTGATAAGGACCAGATGATTTCACTATGTCTTGATATGTAAACCAAAGAATAAAAAAAGTATAACTGTATAAATGTTTTTTTATTAGAAAATGAGAATGCTAATTGAAAACCAATAGCAATACAATATTACTTTTTATTCATTCATTTAATTCTTTATTTATTCTGGAATCTTTTCTAACATCTGGCAATGTTCAATTGTATCATTTATTGAACCTTTTTTTTCTAATGTGGCAAAACTTTTGTTGTTTATTTTTTTTATATTTGTTCTTTTTACTTTATTAATATTATTATTATTATTATTATTATTATTATTATTATTATTAATAATAATAATATTAGGTCCCCTGGTGGTCTAGTGGTTAGGATGCGGCGCTCTTAACGCTGCGGCCCGGGATCGATCCTCGGTCAGGGAACCAACCCCAGCCATTAGGGTTGCACAAGCCTTAGTGCCGGAACCAAGCCTGGATAAATGGGGAGGGTTGCGTTAGGAAGGGCATCCAGTGTAAAAACATGTGCCAAATCAAACATGCGGATGGTCCGCTGTGGCGACCCCAATGGGAGAAGCAGAAAGAAAGGTTTTTTAATAATAATAAAATTATTATCATTATTATTAATGTATTTACTATGTAAAAGTTAGAAATTATACTTTTTTTAATGCACTGATACAAAACTTTTTTTCATTTTTTTGTTTATTTATTTAGTTTGTTTATTTATTTAGTTTGTTGATTTGTTTCTCTTGTTTATTGATTTGTTTATTTTTCAAAAATTACCTGGACTTTTTTCAACTTTTTTTCTGATACTGCGATAATTATGCAAATGTATTTAAGAAGACATTGAAAATCAAGGTAATATATTAATATACATCAGTGAATTGAGTTTTATTCCTCAGATTTGTAACTGACACCTAATTTGTTTTGCTAACAAGTTATCCAGGTAGTACAAAATAGCTAGTTAACCTATTAGCATGCTAGGTAGGTGGCTAGTATAAACAAAGCAGACTGCACAATATAAACAAATGTTTTTGTTTGTTTTAAAAGAATGTGTTATTTGAGAAACATTGCTAAACATATGAAAAAACATACAGGTTCAATATGTGATACGGGTTCAGGAACACACACACACACACACACATATATACACACACATAAACACACACACACACACACACACACACACACACACACACACACACACGCACAAACGTCTAAACAGGTTGTATGTACTCTAAGGATGACCTATGAATAATTTAATGAGATACAGTGGGAAACGTCTAAACGTTAGCAGTGATAATTACGTGTTTTTTGCTGACACTTTTTGTTCTGTGGAAAGCTAAAGCTAATTGTCTATGCAGCTGGCTGACAGACGAACGATCACATGCACGTACGTGATAATGAGCGAACGTTTCAGCCGCAGCACCTCAGTAACATGGAGAGCTTTTAAAAAGTCATCCTGCTTCCTGTGAATAATGTAACACACACACACACACACACACACAGACTGACACTTGCACACTTTTAGAGCCCTAAAGAGGTGTATTATAAAGTGAACATGCTATTGGAATTACACGAGTTTCATGCTATAATGCTAATAATAAAATTCCATTTGGGATAAGCACAGCATTCCCAAATTTCCAAGAAGCTTCCAGTATCTTAAAGTTTACCCTTTTTGGATCTGTAAAATTAGAAAAATGTTACTTTGCTTAAATCTCACCTTGCTCAATTTTAAACAGTGAAAATATTCACACTGAGAAAAAATACATCTTAAACTGTTGAACATTAGCTGTGCTAGCCAGGTCTGCTAACTCTCTTTCTTACCAAGTCTTTAAATAACCCAATTATCAGCTCCAAGTCAGTTTTAATATGCTAAATAGACTAAAATATATAACTTTATTCAATATTTTTTGGCCTTTCCTGCGAATGTAAATTTCAATTTAACTAGCATATATTCGTGATCCAGCTACCTGATACAGATTAACAGCGTATACTAGCATGTTTTCTGTTACCATGGTTAAATAAAACCTTTCATTTAATTTTAAGTTTTACATTTTGATTGTTCCAACTGTACTCAAGGCATTTTGCTTTCTTGCCTGACTTTTTATCAAAACGAGTAACTTTTTTTAGTAAAGTCGAATTGCTAAAAAATAATTCACTGCAATTGAATCAAATCTATTTCTACACTGGAATAATGTTAATTGCAATCACGTTGAATAGTTTTTTTTCCCATTGTAATTAAGTCACTTTCTCACCACAATCAAATCATATAAATTATACACACTATGCTATGGATTTAAATATTTTCCAACTACAATGTAGTCAAACAGTTTTCTCACTGCAATTGAGTCAAATCATCTTCTCACTGCAATCAGATAAAGTGATTTTCTGCAATCAAATTTAATTGTTTTCTTATTGCGGTAAGGTCCAATCTTTTTCTCACTTAAATTCTGTAAAGCTGCTTTGAGACAATGTCTGTTGTGAAAAGCTCTATAGAAATAAACTTGACTTGACTTAACTTGACTTCAATCATTCAAACTTTCCAACTGCAATGGACATAAAAGAATTTTCTCCCTACAATCACATTAATTGTTTCTTCACTGCACCTGAATCTAAACATTTTCTTACAGAAATCAATCAAAACATTTTTCCTTACTGAAATTACATCTAATCATTTTAATCTCACTATTATGGAGGTGAATCATTTTCACTGCTGTCAGGTCAAATTGTTTTCTGGCTAAAATTGGTATGAATTATTTTCTCACTCTTAATCAGATTGAGTGATTTTCTGCAATCAAGTTGTATTGTTTTGTTACTGCAGTCAAGGTGAATCACTGAAAATATTCTTGTCAGTTTTCTAAATCAATAAAAATCATTTATTTTCTGAATGCAATTGCATTGAATCATTGTCTCACTCCAAACACATCGAATCAGGGTAGATCTAATGATCTAACTATTTTCTCACTGCAATAACATCTATTCATTTTCTGACTGCATTGAATCATTTTCTCACTCCAATCACATTGAATTACAGTAGATCAAATAAACTATTTTCTCACTGCAATTACATCTAATCATTGTCTCACTGATGTGGAGTTGAATAGTCAAATCACTGCAATCAGTTCAAATCATAAAATCAATTTTCTTCCCACTGTAATAAGATCACATGATTTTATCCCTGCTTTCTCACTACAATTGAATACATTTTTTTCAGATTTTAGTCAATTCAAATAGTTTTCTTACTGTAGTTGTGTCGAATCGTTTTTTTACTGCGGTCAAGTTGAATCACTTCTTTACTGCAGTTGCTTTCTTACTGCTAAAGTTCACTTACAAGCAGACAGGGACTTCACTCAGGCTCTCAGACCTGAGCAGTCTTTTTGACTGCTGTGTTCTCACCTGCCTACAGAACTGCCCTGAGGGGGAGAACACACCAAAGTTCCATTCAAACAGACTGAAGACTGTGTACGTGACAGCATCATTAGTGAGCTCCTGAATGAGCAGCAGGTTGAGCTGATTTACTCTTCACTGATTTAAAGCCTCAGGCCATGGCCTGGATTTCATCAAAGCACAGAATCAAATTTACCTTTTCAGCTCACAGGAACTAGTTTATTCTTAATGACGTCTTCAGACTGGATGGAGAAGCGGAGTCTGCAACAGAAAATAATCATCAGTGGGGTGGTGTGATGATTTGGAGTTACAGTTTAAAAGTTTTTCTCCTCTGATAATTGCTTTTGGCCAACAAGTATAAACATTAAAATCTCATCATTTATTTTGTCCATTTATAGTTACATTTAATGTTGTGGAAATATGATAGCTTCTGTTCTCACTCATCATACGATAATGTATTAGAATGTGTGTTTTAATACAAATCTAAGGGTTGCAGCTGAACTACTGTTAGATCTGCTACATGTAATCAGATTAAAAAGTTCCACACATGTCTGCAGCATCAGTACAGTTTGGTGAATGCCGTCTCTGGTTAAAGGGATCGCTTTGAGGTCGTGTGTGTCCCTTAAAACCCCCCAAGAAGAGGAAAACGAATCCCCGCTGTGTTCAATCCTATTTACTGGATATCAGTGTCACAGCAGGGACGCCAGCACACGGCCTCGGAGTTGCACAGCTTCCTATTTCAGCTCAGCAGCCTGTTTCCTTTCCATTAGTGCTCATTCAATTACGGCCAGCGTCCCTGCCAATGCTTCTACCATCCATCGCCGTGTCCTTATCAACCAACTGTCCGGCCGGCGCTTTTCTATCTCACATTCAAATTTAGGAGCTGCCACCAGAGAATACAGAACAGCTTGGACAAGCGGACACACAGCTCGGGTTCGGATGGGTAGAGTTTATACAGGATGTCTAATCTGAGAAAAAAAAGAGAGAGAGAGAGAGAGAGAGAGAGAGCAGGGTCTGAAAATCACACTTCCATTTGTACTGAATTTATCTTGACATTCAGAGTGCTTTTATACCACATGGTCTGAAAAAAATACATATAATATATAACATTGCCTTTAGATTACCTTTGAAAGTGGAAACTCAAATGAGAGTAATTTCACCTGTGCATTTGTTTACATACATGAACACCTCTATCATTGTATTTGCCATTAACAAGATATTTTGCTAAAAGTGATCTGTATTCAGTGTTATACATTGACACAAGTCCATATGTTGATTGCTCTAAAGTTAACATGTGTATATGCTGTATAACCTTATTTTCAGCTCAGACGTGATGCTGTGTTTACTGCTGGTGGTCCTAGTGGCCAGTAGCCAGATGCTCCAATTATTAGCATCTACAGTATCTCGCAAAGGTGAGAACACTTCTTACATTTCAGCAACCATTTTAATATATCTTTTGAAGGGTCAATACTATAGAAATAAAACTTGGAAATATTTTAGAGTAGTCAATGTGCAGCTTGTATAGCAGTATAGATTTACTGTCCTCTAAATAACTGTCCTCTAAATAACTGAACATACAGCTACTATTATCTAAATAGCTGGCAACAAACGTGAGCAAACCCTAAGTGATACGTTGTGTAACCATGCAAAGCCACATGTCTTTTTTAATGTTTTTTTTTTTTTGCTTGACAGAACCATACAAATGTGTGTATCTTGTATTAGAGCAGTTCAAATTTGGTGCTTTGAGTACAATTCTCTCATACTGACCACTGGATGTTCAACATGGCACCTCATGGCAAAGAACTCTCTGAGGATTAGAGTACTACAATTGTTGCTCTCCACAAAGATGACCTAGGTTACAAGAAGACCGGTAACACCCTAAATCTGAAATACAGTACAATGGTCTGGGTCATACAGAGGTTTTCCAAGGCTGGTTCCACTCGGAATAGGCCTCGCAAGGGTTGATCAAAGAAGTTGAGTCCTCGTGCTGTGCACTGGGTGCAGAATCTGCTTTAAATAACAGACGCATGAGTGCTGCCAGCATTGCTTTAGAGGTTGTGGAAGAGGACGGTCCGCTCATCAGTGCTCAGACCTTACGCTGCAAACTGCAACAAGTCAGTTTGCATAGCTGTCTTCCCAGAAGGAAGCCTCATCTGAAGCTGGCTCACAAGAAAGCCACAAACAGTTTAGACAACCTGTCCAAGAGCATGAATTACTGGAACCATGTTCTATGGTATGATGAGACTAAGATAAACTTGTTTGGCTCAAATGGTGTCCAACATTTGTGCAAACTCCCTTGTAAGGAAAACCAAGAAAATTGTGTGTTGCCTACGGTCAAGCATTGTGGTGGTAGCTTCATCGTTTGGGGGGGGATGAGGATAAGTGCTGCTGGTACTGGGGAGCTGCGGTTCATTATAGGAAACATGGATTCCAACATGTACTGTGACATTCTGAAGCAGAACATGATGCCCTTTCTTCAGAAACTGGACCAAACGGCAGTTTTTCAACCTAATAACGACCCCAAACACACCGCCAAGAGGCCAACTGCCTTGCTGAGGAAACTGAAGGTGAATGTGATGGAGTGGCCAAGTATGTCTCCAGACCTGGACTCTATTGAACATCTGTGGGGCATCCTCAAGGCGGAAGGTGGAGAAGCGCATTGTGTCTAACATCCACCAGCTCCATCATGTCATTATGGAGGAGTGAAAGAGGATCCCAGCAACAACCTGTGCAGCTCTGGTGAATTCCATGGCAAGAAGGATTAATGCAGTGCTAAATAACAATGGTGCTTTGTTTTTGTCCCTCTCTTCTCCGTGGATCTTCCCACTTCGTCCAGGACTGCCTCTGGATAGTGTTCTCTTCATTTGGAGGCCACTCTGTGCAGCTTGGGACGGTTTCTCATAAACGCCTTGGGTGGTTCCATGAAATTCCGGAGTAAGAATGGGCGCTTTGAGGATGGATTGGACTGTAGGTAATGTCAACAGTCTCCTACACTGACTCAGGACTACTTTTCGCTTCTGATCATCATCACTGTACCCCGCAACATCGTATATCTGCTATAAATGGACAATCGGTGCCACCCAGATGAGGATGGGTTCCCTCTTGAATCTGGTTCCTCTTAAGGTTTCTTCCTTATGCCATCTCGGGGAGTTTTTCCTTGCCACAGTCGCCACCGGCTTGCTCCTCAGGGACAAACTTACTTATAAAGAACATATTCACTTTTAATCACCACATTATTTGTGTAAAGCTGCTTTAAGACAATATTCATTGTTAAAATCACTATACAAATAAAAATGAATTGAATTGAAAAAATTTGAATTGCTCACACAAAATATTGACACTTTGTACACAGTTTTAACATGTTCACTTAGGGTGTACTCACTTTTGTGGCTGTATGTTGAGTTATTTTCAAAGGACAGTGAATCTGTACTGCTGCACATTGACTACTCTAAAATATATACACGTTTCATTACTATAGTATTATCCTTTGAGAACATATAATAAAATGGTTGCTGAAATGTGAGGGGTGTACTCACTTTTGTGAGATACCGTCTAAAATGAATGTAAATTTTGTTCACAACCATGACTTAAGGTCACCACCCCATTTTTCTTGTACATGTCTTCATTTTTTTCCTAATGAGACCCTGTTTTTGTAGTTTTTTTGCAACTGTATGATGTATTTCAGGTGAGAAAAATATTATATCAGAATAAAATATCAATAAACAAATAGAAAAAACATGACAATAAGTGTAGACATGAACATTTTATGAACTTGAACACTTGGGTATTTGCAATAATTACTGTTGTTCAACAGTATAACAAATTGCTGTATTCCCTTCTCTGACCAGCGAATACATTTTGCTCATATTTACTGATGATGTGTTGACGTTATGAACCTGCAGGCTTTAGAAAGGCTTTCTTTAGCATTTAATAATTTCAGAAATGGATCCAGATCTCAGTAGAGCACTCAGACCTCACTTCAGACCCCGTCATTCCTTCATATTAGCTTGATGATCTTCACTTCTTCTCACGTCACGTTCAGTTGAACTCTAACCCCTGCGCCGTCACTCATCCGCTCTGCGTTTTGACAGAGGTTCCCTCTTTCCCAGCAGGGGGATGAGGAGGGCGAGTCGTGTGAGGTCATCACATCACGCCGTCACTCTGCTCCATCCATCACTCCACTTGCAGATCAAACCCCCTCCTCTCCATTCTCTATCCATTTTCTCTCTCTATTCTCTTTCCCTCCTGCTGGTTAATGCACAGACCTTCAGTGAACTCCACATCCATCACACACACACACACACACACACACACACACACACACACACACACACACACACACACACAGATGTGAAGGAGTACAAAGAGTAGATGAACCTATAAGGGCAATGCTATATAATAACCAAAATACGCTACTGACATGAGTTTAAACAGAAAGAGACAAAATACAAATAAAATTAATAAAAATCTGTCATAACATTTATACCCGAATAATGTAGTAATAATGACAAAATATTAAAACATATCTTACTTAAAGGCTATAAAATAAACATTATAAAATGGTATAATTTAGTATTATATATAATTTAGAGAGATTTGCATAAATGGTGCAACTATGAGATCATTAGTAATATAGACTATATTGACAATAATATTGGGGCATCTTGCATTTCCAGCCAAATGTAGCCCTTCTCCAAACTGTTACCACAAAGTTAGAGACACACAGTTGTATAGGTTGTCATTGGTAAAAACAATTACGTTCCCTTCACTTGAACTAGGAAACTCAAACCTGTTTTAGCACGACAAGATCCTGAGTGGCCTGCTATTGAGCTCTGACCTTGACTCTATTGAATGCCTTTGGGATAAATTGTAATGTTGATTGCACCCCAGGCCTCCTCACCCTACATCAGTACCTGACTTTACTAATGCCCTTGTAGCTGAATGAGCACATATCCACACAACTAGTGTACGGTTCAAAATCGAGTGAAACAACTTCCCAGAAGAGTGGAGGTTATTACAACATCGAATAGGGAAAGAACTGTGGATGTTCAAAAAGCACATACTAATGTCATAGTTGTCTGTCTACAAACATTTGTTCATATAGTGTAGATAAAATATAACATTTTAAAATACTTACAATAATTAAAAAATAGGAATACAAATAAATAATAAAATAATTAGTATAAAAATATTGTATATATAAAGTCATTTTCAGTGTGTTTGTTTCACTGCATGCTCTCAAATGGATGCAGTAAGTAGAAAAGAGTTGCAGGATGAACTGAAAGCAGCAGCATGAGGAGCATCGGTACAATAGAAAACAATGATCTCCATTCCTCATCTCATGTTAAAATCCCCTCTGAAACACAACATTAGACGCCATAGAAGAAAACAGGAATGGAGTGAAGGAGTGGGATGTATTAGAGGAGAATTAAATCTGAAGACGAACATTAGATTAAAAGCAATTTGGACAACAACTGCAAACACACAGACATAAGATCTCCAGATGGTCCGGCACGGCCGAGCTGATCTCCTGACCTGGATCCCAGAATCTTGGGAATTGAAGATGTTTTGCTGAAAGGAATTGAGCAATGGACCACAAAAACATTGCAGAAAATGAATTGTTTTGACTGTGAATTTCAGAAAGATGAAATTAACAACACATCAATTTAAGAATTGAATATTAAGAAACATGGTTGACACAGCAGGGTCGAATAGCTGAAATAGTTTTTCTGCAATCAATCCCTTTTGTTTGACATTTATTTTATGAGTTTTTCCACATATTATCATATCTAATTTATTCTATCCTATCTAGTTTATTTTAAAAAGGTAATTTGCATGTACATTGAAAGTCCATATACATTATACACTGGAATTGCACCATTTAGCAAAAACAATGAGCATCCCTCACTTTCACAAGGTTTTTGTTGGACATCAAATTCCATATTTATTCCAATTATGTTGCTTTTTTAATAATATCCACTCTGGGCAAGTTTTCCACTTGATTTTGCTGCATTTTGGTCAATTATAGCACTAACGCATACACAGAACCCATATATATATATATATATATATATATATATATATATATATATATATATATATATATATATATATATATATATATATAAGAGAGAGAGAGAGAGAGAGAGAGAGAGAGAGAGAGAGCGTGTGTAGTGATATAGTGATGTATAAAATACACCTTATAAAATCAAGTAACTAAAAAATTGCTACATTTGGAATAAAACAAAAAAAATGTGTTGTAGTGTAAATAAGAAATGTAATAATAATGCTAACATGTTCAGATTAAAATTCAAACAGCAATAAAAAAGGAAATTTAGTACTTTACATGTTTATTTTGTGTCCCGTGTGAAATTGAGGGATGCTGGAATTTGGCGTTAAAGCAGCAGAAAAGCTCTCCTGAGTCCCAGAGTAATGGAGTCAGGATGGAGTATGTCACAGCCAGCTGGCCTCAAATCAAACCTGCTGCCACGCCAAGAGAAAGTCACGCAGTGTCTCCTAAACACCGAGCAGGCCGAGCATGCTGACATCATAAAGAAACAAATCAGAGCGTTACTAACGGCCAAGGCTCTGACACACAACACACCCCCGAACCGAACCTCTGATTACAGCGTACTAATTATCCTTTAATTACATAGAAATAAAGCATTCCACATCCTGCGCCTCGACCTCACACTTCATTACGCACAGTCTTCATTTATTCTTCACTCTCAACTCACTCGCTAAAGCTGTGAAGGTCAAAGGTCACATAGAACACTGTGGTCATTAAAACAGAACAGATTTTAGAATGCCTGGAATATTCTGGAACCCAGGAACCTTTTCAGAAATTCAGGAACCTTGTTAGATAAGTACTATACTTTACAGTGTTTTTTTTCCCCCAGAAACTCTTTTCTATCTTCTATCTTTTTTTTTTTCAGGAACTCACTTAATACGTTATTATTACTTTTATGGGAACCCAGGATTATTTTTTAGGTTAGGAATCTTTTCATGAACCTACAAACTAAAAAAAAAGTAAAAAAGAAAAGTAAAATAGAAACCTGTATTTTTTTTCTGGAAACCGTGGACACTTTAGTAATTATGAATAATTACAATATAAACAATAATAACAATATTTTTTTGTGGAAAGAAAGTTTGTATCTTTGACAAATATACAGCTATAATTATATAATACATAAAATACATAAAAATTGAAATATCTTTGAATACATTTAAAGAAACCCCAATTTTGCAAAATAAGCACAAATTGTGTTTTGTGTACAGAAATAATTTTTAAATGAATATAACATTTATTTTGTGTTGGAACAAAAATACCCCAGACATTTTTTTGACTTGCTAAAATACTAATTTTTTTAGGAAAACCAAGATATTCGTATAATACAAATTTACACAATGAGGGTTCTATTTTATGCCCAATAAGGTTTTTAAATCTCGTTTAAAGATTTACTTTTTTGTAGAACAGGATAATTTAGTGATGAAGAATCTACATAGAATTATCTCCCCAGACCTAGCTAGATACAGACCTAGCAACCTTGTATGCACACAGTAATCTAAAGCTGACAATGTCATAATCTGGCAACCTGGTATAGTTTGTCTGCAGTAAACAATATAGATGTTGTTTCGTCTGTTCTGTGATGTAGATTCTTATTTTTGAAGTAAGAAGATGAAAACACTTCCTGATTTAAATGTCTCTTATGCGCCACCAAGCCTGAGGTCACTCCTTCTTCTATTCAAATCCATTCAAACTGTGATTACTCCTGTCTCTGTGCCACCGTGTTTACCACAATGAAAGGTGTGTGTGTGTGTGTGTGTGTGTGTGTGTGTGTGTGTGTGTGTGTGTGTGTGTGTGTGTGTGTGTATTTAATTCCCACCTCGTGATTCCTGGCTAGTTGGTGCAAGCAAATGAGAGAGAAGAGGAAACTCATTACCATCACTCTAAGCTTACTGCTCTGATCAATGCGGATTGTGTGTGTGTGTGTGTGTGTGTGTGTGTGTGTGTGTGTGTGTGTGTGTGTGAATCTGTGAGACAGTTTTATGTTAGATTAAATCCACAGTGTGATGTTTAAATATTTAACGTCTCTTTGGTGTTGTTGCTTTAAGAGATTGATTTAATTACAATTAAATTATATTACATATTTACAATTTTTACATATTAAGCTCTTTGCAAGGCCTTTGGGGTGGGGCAAGCATGAAATCAGGTTGTGACTTTACTAATCCCACAGATACTTTAGAGCAGCGGTCCCCAACCTTTTTTGCACCATGGACCGGATTAATGTCAGACAATATTTTCATGGGGGGGGGGTTACCACTGCTTTAGAGGATAATTACATGTTAGCGAGTTCGGTTGTCATGGTGATTTTATATTCGGACAGGTTTCAACGCAAAGAAAAAACCCCACAATGATGTAACTAATGTGAGCGATAATCAGACCATTTTATAGCAGGATGGAATGGGGGCGTTTCCACATTTGCATAACCATTAATATTCATAGATCATGGCACTTCTAATGGGGAACAAGGTGTAGAAATGTTCTTCAGCCATTTTTCATGATTTCTTAAGCATTACAACTAACTTAAATGTCTTATCACCCTCTGTTCATGGTATTTGGTTTGTATCACTAAAACACACACACACACTCACACACACACACACACACACACACACACACATATTGAATCAGTGTTGCTGATGTAAAGTTACCAAACAACAAGTAACTAAATTAGTAATTTGCAAACTGTTGAACATTAACATGTTGGTTACTTTAAAACTAAACTTCATCTGGGAGATCATATGGATTATGTATGTGAATATTTGATCTGTTAACTGGTGGCATTTGTCAGATTTATTGCGCGACTTGCTCCAGAGAAGGTAAAGGACCAGACCAAATAGGACAATTGATGGAAGGTTTGCAAAGAAATTTCATGCTCCCTTGTGAAAGTATTTTTTTTATATTTTTAAAATACAAAAATACAGTAGTTTATTTTGATACATGATTTGGCTGCTGTATTTTTTTGTATGTTTTGCTACACTTTAAGTTAAGGTATTTGTATTTTATTTTAAAATACATTTTGATGTATCTTTGCCCAAACCTGCACACACCCACACCCACACCCACACACACACACACACACACACACACACACACACACACACACACACATATTGAATCAGTGTTGCTGATGTAAAGTTACCAAACAACAAGTAACTAAATTAGGATACAATTATTAGTAATTTGCAAACTGTTGAACATTAACGTGTTGGTTACTTTAAAACTAAACTTCATCTGGGAGATCATATGGATTATGTATGTGAATATTTGATCTGTTAACTGGTGGCATTTGTCAGATTTATTGCGCGACTTGCCCCAGAGAAGGTAAAGGACCAGACCAAATAGGACAATTGATGGAAGGTTTGCAAAGAAATTTCATGCTCCCTTGTGAAAGTATTTTTTTTATATTTTTAAAATACAAAAATACAGTTATTTTGATACATGATTTGGCTGCTGTATTTTTTTGTATGTTTTGCTACACTTTAAGTTAAGGTATTTGTATTTTATTTTAAAATACATTTTGATGTATCTTTGCCCAAACCTGCACACACCCACACCCACACCCACACCCACACACACACACCTACACCTACACCCACTTGTGTAATCCATATTTCCTTTTTGCTCATCCGCAGATTTTCCAGATCAAGGCCGGCAGCCTTTTTCTTGCTGGATCTGCAGAATACCAGTGTCAGAGTAAGGGTCTCACACACACACAAACACACACACACACACACACACACACACACACACACACACACACACACACACACACACACCATTTCATTTACTACAGAGTGGAGAAGTGAGGGCATGCTAGCAAGATGGCAGTACTAATAATATCACTTTAGCTGTATCAGATCTTGAGTCTCGAATTCAGATTAGTGCTGTAGAGAAATAAAGATTGTCCCTGAAATTATTTGCATTCTGAAGATGATTGATCAGAAAGCATTAATTCATTTTCTATAAGCAGCTCTGACAGTGCAGCTTCAAATCTCTGGTTATATGAATTGCTTTGTAGCAAGAGCTTATTCACTGGGACGTGTAAGATTCAGCAAAAAAATAATTTTCAAGGAGATTTTTATGTAACATTTATGAGAGGGGTTTCCATTGTCAGTGCTTTATAACAGTAAGAGGTAACTTTTCATAAGTTTTCCAACATCTTAAGGAAAGGAGAGTTTACACTTTTTGGTTTAACATGACAAGCTGTTTAATTGTTTTGCTTTTTTAACTTCGAGAGAGAATAAAAGTAGACACAGACACATATAGAGACACAGTAGTGAGGGAACAATTGTATTTAGCTGCTATAACATCAACCCAACTTGTTTTTACACTATAAGGTAAGTGGTGTTAAGGTGTTTTTGAATTGAAAGACAATGAGTTCAAATTCCACCAACACTAAAGTGCCACTGTTGGGCCCTTGAGAAAGGCCCTTACACCCCAACTGCTCAGGTCTTTAATTAAAATCATTTTTAATTGAATGAAATGGCTGTGTTTTAAGAATTTCATAATTTTATTATTATTATTAATATTTATTTATTATTATAACTTTTTCACCTCATGACAGTTTAGTTGTAGTTTAGTAGTTATTTGTGATACAGGATTTTTCAGTTATGTTTGAATGTACTGTTGTGAAAGTCTGTTCAAGTCGTTTGATTAAAAACAGATGAGCATCATGCAGTAGAGTTGCTCAGCTGCTATTTTTTATCTATCAGAGCTTTAACAATAATACATTTTGATATTCACTTGCTGATTAAGGTTCAGAAATCCAGTTTTGCCTAGATTTTCCATTCACTCAGTAGCTGGGTGGATTGTCGGTCGTTTCCAGGCTTCTCTGAAGTGTTTAACATTGTTTCCTCTCAGCACTGCTGTAACATTTGTCAACACCTGTATCGTGTTCTTCATTTCCGCAGCTGAGAGGATTTACGGAACAAACCCCGCGTGCTGAGAGGTGAGCTTTTAGAGCATACAAACGCAAACCAGATGTTGTAATGAAGCACAAAGCAGCAGCAGCAGTTCGGGAATCGATGTGGATTCGATTAGTATCAGCAGATCTGAGCGAAAATCGGTGTAATTGTTCACTTATGTGTGTGTGTGTGTGTGTGTGTGTGTGTGTGTTTGTGTGTGTGAGTGTAGAATTAGCGGATCTTGTGCTTGTATTTAGCTTTTTGTTTACACTATTTAACAGCAGGTCCCAGGACTGTGTGATGTGTGCAGTAGAGAAACAGTTGGAGTGTGGATGGAATTAAGAGGTGATAAAAGAGGAAGTCTGGAATAAATAAAACACTTTTGCCTAATTTTCAGTCTCATCATAATTTTTTTTACACTTCCTTATTTTATATACCTTTTTTTGTGGGGAAATACAATAATCGTACTTAGATACAGTAAAGTATAAACTATGCAGTATTTATGTATATGTATGTATATGTATGTGGCAGTGGACGTGTGGATGAGGGCCATCGTAACTCGGGGACTATTTGTATATATAACAATTATTACTGACATGTATGTTTCATCCATTTATAGTTACCATAAATGTTGTAGAACATCAGAAAACAAGGTATTAGCAAGTTACTGCAAACTGTATTTTCCTCACAACTTCTTCTTTTGCTCACTTTAACAGCAGTGACTATTACTTTTTTTTTAAACTCTAGATACAAAACTCAAAATGGTCATCAGTGATAACACAGGCTGTCCAATGTTTAAAACATTGCATTGTGTATTCATCATTTTAGAGAACTTGCACTTGTGGAATCATTCTTTTAAATAACTGATTTATCATAAAATACCACAAGAATGATAATTTAGAACAGTCAGTTACAGAGAATTAAAGATTACGATGCACAATTTTATTTGGAAACAGGCATATTGAAACATTCTTGAACTTGCTCAGTCCTCAATTGTTTCAGTGTATTTGCATTTCTATGACATTGTTGAACATAAAGTCATTTTTCAAGATGTGCTGCTGAATGTTAATGCAAATAACATGTCTGGCTTTAACCAAACTAACCTTTATACATTTTTCTTTGATGGTCAATCAGAAGTATTGCCTTTGCCTCCCCTCTATGGCCTTGTCTCTATTCTGAAGTGAAATATACAGCAAGATCTAGTACACAGCGGTATGCATAGTATAGTCAACAGACAACTGAGGGTAGTCTAATATTTATTCTTGCTAAATATTTATCGGTTTTTAACTAAAAAAACTGAATGATTGAGGTCATAGTCATTGCCAATAAATGCAATAAATTATTGTATGACATAGGTTGCAACAATTGCTCGCATTTTATTGGGCACCTTTTTCTGTTGGCTTCCTCTATCTTGCTTCTCTACACCGTTCTCCCATACCTCTTAAACAAAGCCAAAGCCCTTCTCAATGATGAGGCACATGGCAACCTCTTAAAGGGGTCCCTGTACACTGCTATTCCTTGGACCACCACGTCTTTCTTGTTAACGTCCTACCTCTACTTGACCTGTACTGTGTTCAGGATCACCTGCCGGCTCCAAGTATCATTAAGATTTGTAGGTGGCTACCACAATGTAAAATCATTAAACATTAAGAATGTTTCCTATTTGGAAAAGCAAGAGCCTGCATATGTACAAAAATGTCAAATCTAAAAACATGGTCTGAAAATACAACTTTACCCCTGATTGCTACAAAGCGCTTACACTGGAGACTCCTTACATACATGTAAACACTTTACTGTGATAATCAATTATTTATTAGAACAAGTGCATTAAATTATAAACCTGGGGTTTGCAGCTGCACTACTGTCAGAGTTTCTGTTACAGAAAATAAATATACTCCTTTTTGACCAATCACAATCAAGAGATTAATCCACATTACATGTTATATGAAGATTAGCGACCCAGGATGTGTTAGATTTTTCTTCTTTTTTTTTTTTTGACAAATGTCAAGGCATGGTCGGACTGATTTCCCGTAATGAGCTGAATTACAATGAAACAGAAGGAAGGATTAAAAACACTCTTAAGCAGTGTCTTTCATCTGCCTCTTATTCTTCCTCATTCCTTTTCCAGAAATGTGTTTTTTGTTACGTTTTGATGGCTGATATGAGTCACACATGCTCATACTCCACCCCTGCTGAGTGCTCGCCTTTTCCAAAAAAAAAAAAGAAAAAAGGAAGGAGTGAATGGTTTAATTACTCTAAGAGACACTTGACCGCGTTGGATCTATCAGGGTCTCGAGACCTGGACTCTGAGTTAAAGTGCCAGCTGACTGCAAATGCACACGGCTAAGCTAAATTAACAATTGATCTCGGCCTTTGTAATTGCATAGGCGGCCATTTTGAGCTGTAAGTGAATGTAAATGCATGCGACTGACTGAGCGTTTGCTCTGCACTGCAGCTCGACTGAAAATTTGCAGCGCTGGAAGCTTTTTTTCTGAAACTTATTTCATGCAGTTTCCCCACAGCATTAGTGCTGCTGAGTACAGAGAACAACACAGTGGCAAAATAATAAAATGCATGTTAGTACTTCAATGGAAAAAGTATATAAATGTATATTATATATATATGAATGGTGGGGGTTAAAGTATTAAATCATGGGTTGCATATCACAAATAATCTGTAAATGAATATAAATAGATTGTGTGGAAAAGAATGTCAAATTATTTAGTGACAAAGCTTTGACAAAAAATTGTCAAGGATCACGTGATTTTAAATGGCTCATTCCTATATGGATCACAAGAATCCATAAAATAAATCACATGGAAAAGAAATTTTGTTATGAAATAATATTATGAAAATGTGTAGCATGTGTAAAATGCTGCGTGATGATTCATACCCAAAGGGAGTGTGTGTATGTGTGTGAGCGTATTTTACAATGCATTATGCGAATAGGGCTTATGAGGGCTTGTAATTATCTGTCTGTATGCGAGGCCTTGTCAGGTCAAACATCTGAAAACATCCTGAGAGCATGTTACACTGGGGATGATTTAAAACACGTGGGTGTGTGAAGGAGAAGAGGATGGGTTTGGAGGTCTGAGGATTCGCCTCGGGGCATCGCTCTTCAAAAAACCATCTGATTGTACTGAGCTGGATTTTCACAGAAAGATTTCAGAGATGACACATGATTTTTTTTTTGTCTCATCTGTGAGTCCCCTGCTCCCTCCAGTCTTAATCAAAGTCTAATTATCTCATCTCATCATTCGCTGCGACTTTCTTTACTAAATGGAAGGCGTCTCTGTAATAATCCTGCTCGCCACTGTCCACTCGTGAGAGTGTTATCTCTGCCCTCGAGCTACACATCATATGTCTCTCGTTAGGCGGCCGGGGACTGAAAGGCTGCTTACTATTAGCAGGAAATTGAATTTGGAGGACGGGTCACTCCAGATAGACCAGAGCAACTGCGAGCATTTCGAACCCAGAAGATGATAACAACAGAGTTTCATCTACAGCAACTCATTTACCTTTAGCTCTGTAGTGAGATGTAGTCTTATCAGGTTACACATTTGGGGGTTATTTTTTTCCTTCATCGGCTCTAAGATAACCTTAAAGAAACAACATGACCGCTTAAATGTCAAACATCCCAGAATAATGTTTACAAAGTTCATACTATAAAGTAAAAGGTGAATGAAATGAATTTAACATGACACAACAGTATCTTATAATACAAAATAATACACAATTTTAACAATAAGGAAAAGTTGTACGAAATATTGAATCACATAACAAACGATGTTAATTTTATTATATGGAATAAATGTTTATGTCTCTTAAGACTAGCAGGGCATAGCTGAGTGGCTTAGACTTGTTTTCACGTTTGACTTATGGCTTTTTGCCCAATATTTCTTGATTGAAGACCAATTCTGCCCAGACCTCTCTAGACGTACATGGGTGTGCCTGGGTCCCACTGATTTCTGCCAGTTCTTTGTTGTTGGCACAGCTGGATATATTCTGGTTTCGAAGGAAAGAAAGCATGGAGTGTCTTTTATTTTCTGCATTAAGTTTCCATGGTTGAGCACTGAGTCTATTGTCCTCAACATTGCGCTTTTCTTTGTGCTATAGCTTGAACAGCACATTTTAAAACTGCAGTCTGTTTTGAAATCCTTTGTCTGGGAGAGACCTTGTTGATACAGTATAACTACCCTGTGTTTTGATGCTGTGCTCAGGCTTGCCATGGTGTACTGCATACCCTGTGACCTGAAGCTATCTTCCACAATCTCACCTAAGTAGCAGAATTTCTCTATTCCTCACCCGGTTCTGTGTTCCTTCTACACAGCTTTTCTGTTTCAGTTAATGGTTCTGTTTCAACCAACAAATAAAATTAATAATCATTAGCAACCAGCATTATAGCTTAATCATACACCTGAACCTGATCATATGAAATCCCACCCGGCCCGCTCAGGAACCTGGTTCGTTAACCCTGCCACAGAACATGTTTCAGGGCATGGCCAGCTCCAACAAGCTCCCTGCACCCGGTATCATTGCGGACCAGGAGAACTCACCGGCTCTTTCGAGGCCACTAGAGCTTCACCAGGGCGAAGCCATGTCTCTCCCACCTAGACCACAGTGGAGCTCTGGAATGGAGAATAGTCTCTACCACCTCAGTCTCTACCATTTGGGTCACTACGGTGGCAATTTCTGAGCAGAGACCCACTTCTCACGTGTTTTCTCGAAGGCACCCGAGTCCCTGGAGGAAGTCGAAACAATTGTTCATCTACTGCGGCCATTTGAGGAGAGGCCTCCATGCTAATAAGCAGACTCTCAGCAGATCGATTATCGACGCTATCACATACTCCTATGAGTCCTCTGGTCTCTCCGCTCCTTTCGGGGACAGAGAGCACTTGACTCTAAGTGTGGCAGCCTTTAAGGGTTGGTCCTCTGGAGTGTCTCTTCAAGATCTCTGCAACACTGCGGGCTGGTCCACACCACTGACCTTTGTCAGGTTTTATAACCTTGACCTCTGTGCCACGACTGGCTCCTCTGTTCTTCGACATAGCTGTTCTCATACACACAATCAGGGACTGGTCAGTCTGGTGGTATTGGGCTCTCGTTCCCAAAGCGTTGTGACACCTTCCATTGTACAGATTACACACGTGATTCAGAGCGTGGACAACACGGAAGCGTTCCCAAAGTGTTGCAACGCAGCGACTCGTTCCCTCGGGGAACTAGGTTTACATACGTAACCTAGAGACGATTCTATGCATTGGACATTAGGTAAATTGGATTACCCTCATGACACATGTCTTATAGAGTTCTTTTTTTTGCTTGTCTGCTATTTATCTGAAAAAGTTCCTATATTTTACTGCATACATCTTTTTTTTTTTTAAGCTATATTTCGTGTTATTTATGAAGGCCAGCACATGTCAGAGAAGCTGTGAAGGACAGCGAGGGAGATTGGAGAACTCTGTGTCACATTTACAAGCCAGAACAAATAAATTTTACATAAAGTGTGTCCTTCTTCCTCCTGAGCGGCAATGTTGGTGATGAAGCACCACAATTCTTTCCAACTCTCACCCTGAGATACACTTTCACCCCTCCACCCTCCTTCTCTTCCTCCATCTTACAGCCTTTCCATTCTTGTTTAGCGGCTAAGAGAAAGCGAATGCCGCCCGTGGCTTCTCAGAGCGCTTTGAAGCTGCCAGACAGCTCGTAACAAATGAGCGAATGTCAGTACGGAAAATGGGCCGGCCGAGATGATTAGTGTTCTGCTACAATCTGGTAAGGTTTGACCTTTTGGGCTCGGCGTAATTCCCTTCCACAGTCAAAGTGAGACGAGGCCAGATGTAAAATGAAAGATGTTAAATATCTGTCACTCTGTTGGCTTCTGTCTCAAACATCTATTCATCTCAGTTCCTTGTATTTTCTTTACTTTCTAGTGTAGAGACTCGTCTCCATTTGATCCCTGCTAGAGGCGTTGTGGAGGGAAAAAATGGTGCTGTCAGGCGCACATATAATAGCAGAGTCCCTTGTGGAGGATGGAAACGTATTCAACAACGGCTGATGGGTCTCAGGCGCAAAAATGTGTGATGGAGTTTACATGTCACCAGATCACAGAGCCACTTTGATAAAGAAGATAACAAAAAAAGAAGAAAAATTGAGCCATGAGACTAGAAAGCAATGTTTCAGGAAGCCTGGAAGAAAAGTTGCTGATCCAAGAGTCTTAGTCTATCAGATATAAAGTCCAAAAAAATTGAACATCCAAGGTTACACACACAAATGCTTTTAATCTCTATCAAAAACAGACTGTATTCAGCGAATCTGACTTATTTCTACATGTTATTAATATAAACTGTAAATGGCATATAGAACACAGCTTTTAAATACAACACACTCATGTTTACACTTGAAAATATTTAATTATAAATATGTAATGTGGATTAAATATACGAAATCAGCATTTATTTCTGCCTGAGATGTTCATATGATGTATTATAAAATGAAAAATATAATACTCAAATCTGAAAATGAGAAGACGGCAAGTGTTAAAATAAATCCAATAGTCTCCTAGATCACCAATATATTAGTGCATGAATAGTCCTAGTTGTAATTCTCACATTAATCACTAGCATAATTTAATAAAATGGCTTCCACCCTCATTATCCACCACAGACAGAATAGCACCTGACCATCGCGAGAAGCAATGAGATTCTAAATGGAGGTGATAAAATCTCTGAAATCCTGCACACACATTATAATTTGATCGCTGGTTTAATTTGTAGAATGACTACAATAAAATTAAAGTTTGTATTATTTTGATATTGCACCAATATCATATCAAGCTTAAGATCAGAATAAAATGGAACTGAGACACACCTCTGTTTTAGACAAACTCCACCCCTACGTTCTAAACAAATTACGTAACTTTTGAATAGTGTTTATCCGCAGAGTTCTGAATACTGATGTGTGGAACTTCATTATTAAATCCACAACTCTAAAGTTTACATTCCACAAATTGACGAAAGGAGAACCGGAATTGAAAAACACAGTTAGAATTAGTGTTCTCTTGCTGCTGCTGCAAAAAAAGATCCTTCTGTGATTCTGAGGCGCTTGTGAATCTCAAACCCTTGCCAGTGTTAAAAGGTTTAAATAATTCAGTCGTGCTCGAGGCCGAAGCCGAGCGCTGAGAGCCGGACACACATCTGCTGAAGAGGGATCAGGAACGAATTCAATATTCAAGACCTGCAGTGTGATCAATGCAGCACAGTCTAACGCACAGCATGCGGGAAATAATTCACCGCTCACGTCTCAGGAGCATGACAACTAGCTCGCTAATTATAACGCCATCGGATTAAATATTTTCACTATGTACTCCTGTACTATGTACTTCCTTTAAACCATTCCTTCTCATCAAATGTATTATTATTATTATTATTATTATTATTATTATTATTATTATTATCATAAAAAGATCAATAATTTTATCAAAGAGTAACATTGGACTAATGTTTTCAAATTCTATTTTCAGTTTAGAATAACAGCAGGCTTAAAATAAAGCCTTGGGGGACACCATAGTGCACTTTTTTTACACTTTGGTGAATATTTTCATGCTAACAAGCCAAAATGGTCTGATTATTTAGATGTACAAGAGGAACAACTCAAGGCTGTCTCACAACAAGGTTCTAGTTCCTTATAAGGAACAGAATAAACATTATGTCTCACCTCAAAGTTTGACTTGACCTTGAAGGTAATTTGTCTTAATGATCATTATTGCATATTAATTTTCACTTTGCATTATTTCTACATTACAAGCTTGCTACGTTAAAACAGCAGCACTTGGGCAGGACTTGGTGTACCTCGGTGTACCTCAGCATACCTGTAACCCAGTCCTGCACACACACACACATACATACAGGAGAGCACGATGAAGTGGTTCAGGAGCGCCAGAGGACTCGTACATGTCAGACTGAGTCGTGTCAATGCAGCTGAAGTGTATGTGATAAAAGAGGAAGCAGTAGAAGGATTTCTCCATCGGAAACCAACAAACTTGTCACTCGCAGGAGACAGAATACACATCGAAAAAAGCTCGAAGTAAATAAACAGCGACAGCAGTCACCCTGCCTTCACTTTTATCCTCAATCCAAACACGATGAAATCTTCCACACAGGTTACCATACAGAAAACGTGCATGATCCCTGTCCTCATGTGTGATTTCTTTACGTTTTCTTTTTGTGTAGCTTCGAAACACTTCAACATGGCAACTTATGTTAATACAGTACACATTCTTACTCGCATGTATTCATCTACTGCATTTTTGCTTTTTGATTATTTCTGCAGGGCTCATTTACATTGTGTATGGTCTACTTTTTTCTTCATGTAATTAATAATTTTTATTTTACATTTTTATTATTTTACACATACGCGTTCCTTTATTATAAGAATAATAATTCTTCTCCCTCTTCTTTTAGCTGCTCCCAGTTTGGGGTCACCACAGCGGATCATCCGTCTCCATACCCCCCTGTCCTCTACATCTGCCTCCTTCAAACCAACTACCTGCATGTCTTCCATCACCACATCCATAAACCTTCTCCTTGGCATTCTCTTACCGATATACCCCATGTCCCTCCTCTGCACATGTCCAAAACATCTCAATCACTCCTCACTCACCTTGTCTTTAAAACATTCTTCATGCGCTGCCCCTCTAATAAACTCATTTCTAATCCTGTCCATCGTCGTCACTCCCAATGAAAATCTCAACATCTTCAGCTCTGCTACCTCCAGCTCCACCTCGTGTCTTTTAATCAATGCCGCTGTCTCCAAACCATACAACATCGCTGGTCTCACTACAGTCCTATAAACTTTCCCTTTCACTCTTGCAGATACTCTTCTATCACAAATCACTCCTGCTATTACTCTTCTCCACCCACTCCACCCTGCCTGCACTCTTTTCTTCACTTCTCTAACACACTCTCCATTACTTTGCACTGTTGACCCTAGGTACCTTAACTCATTCACCTTCACTATCTCTTCTCCCTGCAAATGCACCACTCCACTCTACATTCACACACATGTACTCTGTCTTATTCCTACTGACTTTCATTCCCCTTTTTTCCAGCGTATACCTCCAGCTCCCCTAGGCTCTTCTCAACCTGCTCACTACTCTCACCACAAATCACAATACCATCCCCAAACATATATAGTCCATGGAGGCTCCTGTCTGACTTTGTCCGCCAAACTGTCCATCACCACTGCAAACAGGAAAGGGCTTAGAGCTGATCCTTGATGCAAATCAATCTCCACCTTGAACCAGTCTGTCGTTACTTTAGCACACTTTACTGCTCTCACACTGTCCTCATACATGTCCTGCACCACCCTAACATTGCTTGTGCAACCCTAATGGCTAGGTTAGAAGAATAATAATTTTTATTTCATTTTCAAATTAATACACATGATGTGGTGATGAAGTGCTTAACAAAGGTAGGGTATAACAATAAATAAAATAAAATAAAATATACAGCTTCAGATTTCAACAGGTCCCATCCCCCGCCCCACACACAAACACACAATCACACATACACACACCAACGAGTCGTTCATCAGAACCCCAAACCGGCTGGAGATCCTGTTAGCTTGGGAGTGTGTGCGGTGAATCAGCAGGATGTGCGCCGTTACCGCTAAAGCCTCATGCTGCTTTCTACAATGCTATTAGAATAAATAACCTAAAGGCTGATGCACAAATCGCTTTCACACAATCAGAGTATGAGGAGACACTCTTCAAAATTTAATATCTGAATTCAAACTATTCAGCTTCAAACACCGAGAGTTTAGAGTGATGAAGGCCTGAGCCATTTTGCTGTTTCGCCATTTCCCATAGACATGCATGAGATATACATAATTCATTTGGTTTTCTTCCCTCTTTGCTTCTACAAACTGGATGCAGCACCAGTAAAAAAAAAAAGAGGAAGAAGCATTTTATTATCACTTTTTTTTTTACCACAAGCTGCAATCTTTCCGTGCACAAGAGATACGCAATATGATCTGGATGTGATTAATTTAACCCAGTGTGATTCGTGTTTTAGAGCTTCTGTGCATTATTGTGTATCTCAACTGCTTCTGTTCTCTCGACATTGAACAAGATCGTTTGCTTCGTTAATGCTGACTGCTTCTCCCTTGATGACCACAAACAAGATCGACAGCCGACAGATTTGCAATAGACTGAGAGAAAGAAGGAGAGAGAGAGCAAGAGAGAGAGAGAGGCAGAGACAAAGCATTATGATTAGGATGAAAAATATTCACGCAAAGTACTCACCTCATCTGCTCGTCTTACATTATAATTCATAGTAATAGCAAAAAGCAGACTCTAAATGTCTCCATCTTCCCACATCCATCACTAATGGGAACAATTTCCTCTCTTTAAACTGAAACAAATTCTCAGCTCACTTGAAAATCACTGAATATCTCAAGAAAACTATTTACCATTTAATTTAACAAGTGAATACTTTCCAATAGTTTTGGCGATCAGGAAATTGGTTTCAAGGACACATTATTTAGTGTCATTTATTCCACTTTAAAATATGTGGAAAAAAATTGAAAGGTTCTGTAGATAAAAACAAACAAACAAATAAAGACTTTCTATATACATATAGAAAATATCTGTATATTCTTTCAATCCTAATACAGAGCTTTCGGAAAGTATTCACAGCGCTTCACTTTTTCCACATTTTATATTATATTAACCTTATTCCAAAATGGATTAAATTATTTATTTTCCTCAAAATTCTACACACAATACCACATAATGAAAACGTGAAAGAAGTGTGTTTCAAGTATTTGCAAATTTAATAAAAAAAAAAAAAAAAAATCAAATACATATGTAAGCCATTTAAATAAGCCTTTGCCATGATACTCACAATTAAGCTCAGGTGCACCCTCTTTCCACTGATCATACTTGAGATGTTTCTACAGCTTGATTGGAATCCACCTGTGGTAAATTCAGTTGATTAGACATGATTGGAAAAGACACACACCTGCCTATATGAGGGCCCACAGTTAAAAGTGCATCAGAGCACAAAACAAGCCATGAAGTCCAAAAAAATTGTCTTTAAGGCCTCCGAGACAGGATTGCATTGAGGCACAAATCTGGGGAAGGGTACAGAAAAAAATTCTGCAGCAATAAAGGCCCCAATGAGCACAGTGGCCTCCATCATCAGTAAATGGAAGAAGGTTGAAACTAAACTTTAATTAAATTAAAAAAAATATTTAAATAAATCGAAAAATGTATTCAAATTAATAATTAAATTTACCCAATTTGGGTAATACTCTAAAGAGTTTTATTTGAGATAACGTTAGCGTTAGCCGCTGCCAACTTTTAGGTTAGCAGCTTACACTAGCGGTATGGATTCTTTAGCGTTTTCATGCCTGTGCAAAAACCAATATAATTTTTCGGTATTTTTTTTCACGCCTGGCATTGTTTTGTATGTTTTCAAGTTAAATAATAATAATTAAAACAAAATACGCTTAAGTTCGAGGCAGAGACTAAACAAACTTGCGATGCAGCACTTGATAAGTTCTTGAGGAAACTCAAACTATGTTCCGCATGAAAAAAGGATTGCATGTGTATCGAACCGAGAGGCCTGTACTGGAAAATTTCAGTACGAATATACTGTTACACCCCCTTATATATGTTGTAACATGTCTTATTGGAAGAAAGAGAGACAGGCAATAGCTCACTCTTTAGCACCCGCCCCGAGCTCCTTTGCGGACCGGCATGCCTTTCTCTCAGCATCCGCCCATGCTCAGTCACCGGTCGGCGACCCATCGCTCTCTTCTGCTTGGTGGCTCTTTCTAACCCAAGGATGGTGACATTCTCCTCATTATTGGCATCATGGGACTAAAACAGAGCGCATTGGTTAGTCTCATCAGCTACAGGTGTAGTCTTACAGCTCGTACCATCTGGCTCCGCCCGCCACTCGTGAACCGCAGGCACACACACACACAAACACATATATATATATATATATATATATATATATATATATATATATATATATGTGTATATATGTGTAAATAAATCACATAAAGATATGAGCCCGGTTTGCTATTTTTGTTTGTGACCTAACCAGGTTATGTAATGGCTCCACCCTTTCAAGAAAAGTTCTAGTTGAATAGAGTAGTACTAATAGTACTAATAGTTTGGTACTAGAAATATGTTGTTTAAAGATTGAAAATAAAACAAAGGTCATGTGACTTCAATTTCCCATCCCTCCTTCCCTAAGGAGACGTCTATCTTGATAGAACCTGTTGTTTTATCGTCTCTATCCAGAACGTTTTCTCAGTTTTCTCAGTGCGGTGAAGTGGAAGCGGTTCCTCAGAGACAGGCCGATGACATTCTTTCTTTTCCACCCTGAAAGCTTTTTACAGCCTGTCACCGACCACATCACAGATTTTCCTCTTCTGCTTTTTTAGCACTGGTTTTTAACCAGTGCTAAAAAAGCAGAAGCCCTGACATGGCTGCACCTCTCTTTCACAGCTGCTGTCCCTCAGCTCTCTCACCTTTCTGTCTCACCATGTCTCTTCATTCTACACATACTGTACATCACAAACACGTCCCGTAGCCCTGCATCTGCTGTCTTCTCATAAATGCACAACCATTTTCATTCTGGCTCAGGTTAAGATGCCAGTGCTGAGAAGAACGTTCTTGTTAGAGGAGGAGATGCTGCATTAAAGAGAATGGCCTTGTACTAGCCAGTAGTTAATTAAATAGCATCTAATAGGGTAATTAGCTGTTAGCAAAAAAGCAACAATGGTAAATGGATCCAATAACATTTTTTAAGTTAATTTGTAGCTTTGACAAAAGCTAAAATTAACAATGCTAACACATTGCTATTCTGATTGCAGTCTAGTCAACTGAAACAACTAATGTTCTTCTTCTTCTTTCGGCTGCTCCCATTAGGGATCTCCACAGCGGATCATCCGTCTCCATACCCCCCTGTCCATCTGTACATCTGCCTCTTTTAAAACTACTACCTGCATGTCTTCCCTCACGACATCCATAAACCTCCTCCTTGGTCTTCCTCTTTTCCTCCTTCCTGGTGGCTCCATCCTCAGCATTCTCCTACCGATATACCTCATGTCCCTCCTCTGCACATGTCCAAACCATCTCAATCATGCCTCTCTCAACTTGTCTCCAATACATCCTACATGTGCTGTCCTTCTAATAATCTCTAATCCTGTCCATTATCGTCACTCCCAATGAAAACCTCAACTTCAGCTCTGTTACCTCCAGCTCCACCTCCTGTCTTTAACTCAATACCACTGTCTCTAAACCATACAACATCGCAGGTCTCACCACAGTTCTCCACCCACTTCACCCTGCCTGCACTCTTTTCGTAACTTCTCTAATACACTCTCCATTACTTTGCACTGTTGACTGTAGGTACCTGAACTCCTGCAAATTCCTTCAACACCACCTTTTCACCCTGCAACCGCACCACTCCACTGCCCTCCCTCTCATTCACACACATGCTATTGTAGAATTGCACATTTCTCTGTTTACATTTTTCTGCTACTGTGCACCTTATTCTGTCACGACAGGTTTTACTGGAGGAGCTATTGTTGTTTTTATTTTTATATTTTGTGTATTGTGTATTGTCCTGCACTGTCCTGTGTTGTCTGCACTGTCTTGTGTTGTCTTTTGCACTGTTTGCACCAGTTGCACACATGCACTTTATGTGGTGAGGATCTTAGTTCCTGGCCCTGTGTTCTTCTGTTCTGTGACTGTTGTTTTATGTTGTTGTATGTAGCACCTTGGTTCAGGAGGAACGTAGTTTCATTTCACTGTGTACTGCATCAGCTATATATGGTTGAAATGACAATAAAAGCTTCTTGACTTGTCTTTCTTACTCCTACTGATTTTCATTCCCCTTCTCTCCAGCGCATAGCTCTACCTATCCAGGCTCTTCTCAACCTGCTCCCTACTCTTGCCACAAATCACAATATCATTCACAAACATCATAGTTCACGGAGACTCCTGTCTTATCTCGTCCATCAAACTGTCCATCACCACTGCAAACAGGAAAGGGCTCAGGGCCGATCCTTGATGCAGTCCAACATCCACCTTGAACCAGTCTGTCGTTCCTACTGCACACTTCACTGCTGTCACACTGTACTCATACATGTCCTGCACCACTCTCACATACTTCTCTGACACACCTGACTTCCTCATACAATACCACAACTCCTCTCTTGGCACTCTGTTTTACGCTTTTTCTAAATCCACAAACACACAATGCAACTCCTTCTGACCTTCTCTATACTTCACCATCATCATTCTCAAAGCAAATAATGCGTCTGTGGTGCTCTTCCTTGGCATGAAACCATACTATTGCTCACAGATGTCACCTCTTCTCTTAGCCTGGCTTCCACTACTCTCTCCTATAACTTCATGGTGTGACTGATCAACTTTAATTTAGTTTAACTAAAACAACAAATGTTATTCACATATTTTCTTTAAAGTTATGTTAGCCACCTCATTAACATACTGTCATAACTAACTAACTAAACAACTAACCAACTAACTAACTAACTACCCTAGTCATCACTAACTAAATAACTAGCATTAACCAAAACATGCTAGTCATATAATTTGTATTACTTTTCTTTTCCGTGCAAATATGCTGCATTCTACATTGATCTATGTTAGTGTTCTACTGGTGCTGGCAGAACAGGTTGTGCTCTAACCATGTTCTAGCACACATAACTTCCATTATTTAGATTTCCTGCATTGCATCAGTTTTGCTTATTAGCTCTTTATATCTTTCAACCTGCTGTGTGTACTTAAAAAGTTATAAGATGAGTGTGTTTACTTTGCTTATTTATAGACTCTTGATTTATTCTAGAATCCTCTGTTGCCTATTTTTATAATTTGCTAGTTCCTCATTGTTTCTGCTACTTCTTCTTATTTTGTATATATTCTACTAGATTCTTAATTTAATTATATTTTTCTCTTTGTGTAAAATTTGATCAGCAAATAAAATCTGATGAAATCTCCAATGTTAGCTTAGCTTACAGACTTGAATACTGGCTTCAACCACTGCAATTTTTTTATTTCTACATTCACATTTACACCCATTTCAGTATCACATTCACACACAATTCACTATCTCATTAATACAAAATTCACTATCATATGTACACACAATTTACTTTCATATTCACACACAATTCACTATCACATTTACACACGCCTGACTATCACATTCACACACAGTTAACTGTTAAACTCAGACACAATTTAGCTTCATATTTACACACAATTCATTTGCATATTCAAATGTATTATACACAAATGAATTTACTCTCACATTCACCCACAATTTACTATCACATTCGAATACAATTTAGTATCACATTCACAGACAATTCTTTATTACACAATTTATTATCACATTCCAATACAATTAATTATCACATTCTATTCGATTAGCTGGGTATGTTCAAATTGCTGCTTAGCGTGATAGCAGGATAACACACCCACTTGAAAATGGTGGAGAATACAGGGTCAACTGGCAGCAGGAGAAAAACCACACTGGAGTCACAGATGAAGGAGAAACAGCATGGTAATCAAAAACTGTATAATCCTCATCATGTGAAAATGGTACCGTTTAATGAAATGCTTTTGTGTAACTGTTTGTTTGTAACTTCAGGACAGTCGCACTGGATCTCTTCTGGCGTAACTCGTGAGAATCAGGTTGCACAATCGCCTCACTCGCCACATCGTGATGTATTCAATTAAAACGTTCCGAACAAACACTAAATCTAAAGCAGCAAATAACAGCAGCAGTAAATGATTAAAATTGTAGTCACTGTTGTGGTTTTTTGTGAATGTTTATGCATTTATACACCAATACATATTATTTTCCTTTTTATAGCCTGTTAGCTTTCTGCTTATCTCCGTTCCATTCTCTTTTTATAGCATTTGTCTGTTATAACAGTAACTTATCTGCTTTCAAACGTAATTTACTGCAGTTTTACTACGTTCAAATGTTGTTTCCAATGTTTTTATATTACATTTATGTATATACAATTTAATTGTTATACAAAATGTCATTAATAATATTCTAGGTGCTTATATCTTCACAACTAAACAAAATGTTTGTATTTTTTTTTCAATCATTGTTGTCAACTTGCCATATGCAACTATCATTAAAAACAATACAGATTTACACAATTTACAAAGCATACTCAATTTTTTTTTTTTTTTTTACAGAAACATCCCAGCATGAGTGAATTTGGAAAAATCCCCCATGCACTCAAAAACAAGCATCTACTATAAGCTTTAAAAAAATTAAAATCAATTTGAATCAAAATTTAAAATAGTTAAACTCAATATCTGGCTTTTGCATTTTTTTTTAAAGTACACATTTATACATATATATACCTTGAATTAGAGTTTTATGTAGTTATAATAAGCAAAACAGCTTATTAATTTTTTTATCCAAATATTCGCCCCTATAAATCATCTGAATAATCGATTATCAAAATAATAGTTGTTTGCAGCCCTACAATTCACATTTACACACAATTCACTATCACATTCACACACAACTCACAATTCACACACAACACAACTATTGGCTCAAACTAATTCATGTGAAATTCTATATCTGATTCCTGTCAAACAAAATGTCATTTTGCCTTTACTTCGGTTTGTCTTTAATTCCTGTCGGAAATATTATGATTACAAGCTAAGAGCTTTTTGGGTCATGTCATAGTTGCTGAAAGTATGAATGTGACAGCTACAGTATTCTGTTAGAGTGTGCATTTTAAAATAACCTTTGTGTTGGGGGGAAAAAAGTATTTTCTCATGAAGGCCCTGAAGTAACATTTTTTTCAAAAACCAAAACTGCTTGAGCACAAGAACAATGACCTCCAAACACAAGTGCATGAACTCAGAGGCAGCATCAGCCTGGAGCCAGCAATGGCTCATGGGAGTTTAAGGTGTTAAAAAAAGATTCTGTTTTATTTAGCGACTTCAGAGCTGACTCGGCTAGTCAGAGCAAAAGAAGAAGCACTCAATTAAGCAAACAGGAAGTCCTTCAGAAACACACAAGCATGATCAAGGAAGTATTCAGAAACAGCGTCATTCTGAATCATGTCAACACAACTGTGTCCTGATATAAAACAAGGCAGTGGATGAGACAGGATGATCTCTCCACCTGAAACATGCAGCAAGTTTTCCGTCACTCGCCCAGAGACAACGTGTCGCTCGTATATGTGAAAGACAGAGACACCTGTGGAAAAGCGAATCTACAGGTTCTTAACAGAACACACGTCAGCAGCAGTGTGTATAGTCAGTCAGCTCTGATTCCTGTCACGATGAAACTCTTTAACCCCCTGAGCGAAGAGAAACAGACGCTTCTGCACCCTCCTGCTAAACACCATGATGTATTGCTCACACGTTTCAGAAGATGGAGAGCGATTTTTTTTTTTGACGCTCAGATCCCAGGAGGTTTGCGGCTGTCTCGGTTTTTCGATGTTTGGATCTGACTGCTCATGTGTTCCCCGTGGTTTCTGGCCGGAAAACGTTTGTATGCAGAGATGCAAAATAACTATGTGCTTCATATGTCTTCCAAACGATGGCACATCATTTTTGCAGTTGTTTCGAGAAATTTAAAAATGTATCAGAAGATCCTTTGACATTTTCCTCATATCAGAAAACATGTGATGCACTATTTTTCATTTGAATGTTTTTTTTTTCACTCAAGCTACACCTGTGCTTGACTCGTGTTCTAAAAGAAATATTCGCTGGAAAAATCATATGACCAGAACACTACATACATGATACATGGTTATATAAGCGACCAGTTTAATTTTTAAAAACACAAGTTTAGTTGAGTTATGAAGATGATGCTGAGCTGTTTGGCTTGATTACATACAGCTGTTCATACAGATATAAAATATAAACTGTAACAAACCCTGAATATAACAATCTTTTATTTTTATTTTACTTATTATGCAGAGTGAGAAACTAAATGTGTGTGTGTGTGTGTGTGTGTGTGTGTATGTGTGTGTGTGTGTGTGTGAGAGAGAGAGAGAGAGAGAGAGAGAGAGAGAGAGAGAGAAAGAGAGCACATTTTATACATAATTATTCTTGTATTGAAATTTGATTAAATTTGATTTAATGTTTAATTAAATTAAATTTGAAGTATTTAGGATTTTGTAGTATTACACAGTAAAACGTTGGTGGTAGCATTATGTTCAATTTCCTTTGTCTCTCAAAGTTTGGGATTCTTTTTTTTATATATTCTTTTATATTATTCTGTCCAGAACTTGTTTTGATCAAATTTTATTCTTCATCCTGCTGTGTTTAGATTCTCTAACAAACATCAAGGAACGTGTGCACTTTAATAATTCACAAATCAAATTTACATTTACATTTGCAGCATATAGCAGATGCCCTTGTCCAGATTGAAGTACAAAAGTGCTTTGAGTCTCTATCAATGAATAAATCTACACTGGTACGCTAGATTACAAACTTAATATAAATCACTCTGTTGAGAGGGTAAACTTGGAACGTATTAGTTTAAGTGTTTCAGGAAGAGGTTTGTCTTGACCCAACACTTGAAAATAGCCAGAGACTCTGCTGTTCATACATCTCGGGGAAGTTCATTCCACCACCTCAGTGCCAGAACAGAGAAGAGCCTTGAAGTATGCTTACATCTTACCCTGGGAGAAGGTGGTACCAGTAGAGCAGTGCTGGAGGATCTCAGGCAGCGTATTGCAGTGTGAGGTGTGATGAGGTCTCTGAGGTAAGATGGTGCTGGTCAATTTTTGGCTTTGTAGGCAAGCATCAGTGTTTTGAATCTGATACGTGCAGTTACCGGAAGCCAGTGGAGGGAGCCGAGCAGCGGGGTGGTGTGGAAGAACTTGGGCCGGTTGTTATTCTAAGATCCTGACCTGAAGAATCACCTGAATCACCTGAGATCTAAGCAGTTCGGTTTTACTGAAGTTGAGTAAAATTCATTTTCACCTAGTATGTATCAAACTCAACCATAATGTTGCTGGGATTAATTCCATATTAATTATGACCCTGTGCAGAAAAAAATATGCTTAATAAAATTATTTAAATAAATAAATATTCATACATATCAACATTCATAAACTTTATCAGAAATCTTATGTACATAATTCCATCTTGAAATCTGCAATGATGTATAAAAAGTTATGAATAAAAATGTTTTTTGATTTTTCATACCCTATAGTAGCTTAATAATCTTTTTAGCTAGCAATTGTTTCCATGGTTAAAATAGTTATAGTTACCTTCACTCTGTTCATCACTATGGTTACTATATTTAGAGGTATGAATAAAAGAAATCCACCAGCCAATCAGAAGCAAGCGATGTTGAGTGAACTCGCAGGTATCGTAACATTGGCAATACAATATATGCTGACTGCATCTGCCAGGTGGTTATGTCAGTGTTATAATGCAGGTTCAAGTGTTCATAAGGTATTAAATCAAACTGATTTTACATATACATACATACACACACACACACACACACACACACACACACACACGTGAACACACAGGCACGTGAACACACACAGGGACGTGCACATGCACACACACACACACACACTAATATTTACAGGATAGGAGCCTTCTGGCAGTGTGTATATGAGTGTGAGTGTGAGTAAGTATGTGTAGACTAAAAGGAGTTTATAAATGGAAGAGCGGTCATGCAGAAGCAGTGGGGTGATCAATGGTCACGCTCGAGAGGTTCGCTCAGGAAACGGCAGCCATCATGACACGCATACTAAAGCCACCCGACAACAGAAACATTAAAGGGCACCGTATTCACTCCGACACACTGCTCCAGCCTCAGAGGGCGACTATGAATTATGAAAATGTCCCGTAATCGTTCTGTCGTCGCGTAATTGAGCACCAGAACCTCATAAAACCAACAAACTCGAGTGACAATGTGAATAATGTAGCTGATATTTACAGCTTCAGCTGCATTATTTACATTCAGAGGGAAACGCTCAGAACCTTCAAGGTGTGTAGTGCAAAAAAAAGTAAATGTGGAGGACATAAGGGAAATGTTGGGTCAGTTTCACTGAATATATTTATATGCTTTAATGTGTGTGTTTAATATCCCAGTGCTGATGTATATGCAATTTAAATGTGTAAATAATTAATCCTAGGTGTGTGTTACATGATTTTAATGCACAATGTGGAGGTAAGTAACTACCTGACAAAAAAGCGAAGAACAATAAATTGTGTAACGCAAACCTAGCCATGGATTATCCATCTTATACCATGGTCACTTGCCATCATTGACAAGTTGAACACTGTGACTGATGTTTGCAGTGCAAAACTGGCTAAAAATATTAAAATAACAGTTTATTCAATATGAGTCATTAGATTAGAATACTGCTCAGGTCTAAAAGAGAGAGAGAGAGAGAGAGAGAGAGAGAGAGAGAGAGAGAGACAGACTAGTTTATGATGGAGTTTGGATTGCATCAAGAATCGGCTCTGAGCCCTTTCCTGTTTGCAGTGGTGATGCACAGGTTGATGGACGAGGTCAGACAGGAGTCTCCCTGGACTATGATGTTTGCGGATGATATCGTGATTTGTGGTGAGAGTAGGGAGCAGGTTGAGAAGAGCCTGGAAAGGTGAAGGTACACGCTGGAGAGAAGGGGAATGAAAATCAGTAGGAGTAAGACAGAGTGCATGTGTGTGAATGAGAGAGAGGATAGTGGAGTGGTGTGGTTGCAGAATGAAAAGGTGGAGAAGGTGGAGGAGTTCAGGTACCTGGGGTCAACAGTGCAAAGTAATGGAGAGTGTGTTAGAGAAGTGAAGAAACAGGTTTAGAAATAAGTTTATTAGAGGGACAGCGCATGTAGGACAATTTGGAGACAAGGTGAGGGAGGTGAGATCGAGATGGTTTGGACATGTGCAGAGGAGGGACATGGGGTATATCGGCAGTAGAATGCTGAGGATGGAGCCACCAGGAAGGAGGAAATGTGCAAGTCCAAGGAGAAGGTTTATGGATGTTATGAGGGAGGACATGCAGGTAGTTGGGTTGAAAGAGGCAGATGTAAAGGACAGGGGGTATGGGGAAGGACGATCCACTGTGGCGACACATAATGGAAAAAGCCGAAAGAAGAAGAAGTGGGATGTTTCAGTGCATCGGAAGGATTTAGCGATTGAGACAGCCTTGAAAAAAAACAGACTTCCTGATCAGCTGCACCTCGTGACATGGAGCAGTGTAACCCTTTAAAAAAAAGGAAGTCAGAATATACTGTATACTATAAAGATACTATCAAGATGTCCAATAAAAAAAAAATAATTATTTTTTTTTACCATTTTTATGTGATACGCGTGTGTGTGTGTTTAAAACACTGAGTGGAGTCGGGATGTATGATGATGCAAAGATACTGTAAACACCCTGAAGAATTTTTTCTATAACAACCTAAGACCATGTGTGTATTGTGTTCAGCATAGACATGTCATAATTATTCTCTTTACTTTTTTAATACTCACTTTTTGATGTAACACACTTTTTTCTTTTTTGTACTTTGTAATTTATGCTAATTACTATATTAGTAAATACAGGTGATTAGCAGTTTGTGGCTACTTTCTATTGTTAATTAGTTAATTTAATAAATTTCTGGAGTAATCCCAGCATGTTCCTGTGTGAACAAAGGCAAAGGTAATGTTAAATTCATTTTGATTAGCTAATCACCAAAATGAGCATGTTACATCACTGCTAGCTTTGCAACTGTATGAAATGGCAAACTTAAAATACTGAATTTAAGGATGAAACACAAACATGTCTATGTTGCTGGCAGAGGAAAGTTCCATTACAGCGAAACTTAAATATTTCGGTATGTTTTAGTGCATTGGAAGGATTTAGTGATTGAGACAGCCTTTACAATGTCCGACTTCCTAAACAGTTGATTAAGGTGCACCACGTGACATGGAGCAGTGTCATTATTTTAAGATATACTTGATATATACTATCAAGATGTCCAATAAAAAAAATAATTATTTTTTTTTACCATTTTTATGTGATACGCGTGTGTGTGTGTTTAAAACACTGAGTGGAGTCGGGATGTATGATGATGCAAAGATACTGTAAACACCCTGAAGAATTTTTTCTATAACAACCTAAGACCATGTGTGTATTGTGTTCAGCATAGACATGTCATAATTATTCTCTTTACTTTTTTAATACTCACTTTTTGATGTAACACACTTTTTTCTTTTTTGTACTTTGTAATTTATGCTAATTACTATATTAGTAAATACAGGTGATTAGCAGTTTGTGGCTACTTTCTCTATTGTTAATTAGTTAATTTAATAAATTTCTGGAGTAATCCCAGCATGTTCCTGTGTGAACAAAGGCAAAGGTAATGTTAAATTCATTTTGATTAGCTAATCACCAAAATGAGCATGTTACATCACTGCTAGCTTTGCAACTGTATGAAATGGCAAACTTAAAATACTGAATTTAAGGATGAAACACAAACATGTCTATGTTGCTGGCAGAGGAAAGTTCCATTACAGCGAAACTTAAATATTTCGGTATGTTTTAGTGCATTGGAAGGATTTAGTGATTGAGACAGCCTTTACAATGTCCGACTTCCTAAACAGTTGATTAAGGTGCACCACGTGACATGGAGCAGTGTCATTATTTTAAGATATACTTGATATATACTATCAAGATATCCAATCAAATGAACTTATCTTACTGTTTTTTATGTGTTATGCAAGTACTAAACATGGCGTGTGTGCACATGTGTGTACGTAAAACACTGAGTGGAGTTGGGATGTACGATGTTACAAAAATACTGTAAACACCCTGAAGAATATTTTCCTATAAAAACCTAAGCCCATGTGTTCATTCCTTTTATTCCACAGCATTGTTTCTAAAACTGTAATTTGTTATTAACTTTTTATCTCTTTATAGAGTAGATACTTTTGGTTTTGGTGAAACAAGTTATGTGACAGCAGCTATAAACAGTCGTTTCCTCACCAGCCTTTCTTTATTTTTTCTCTCTACCACAACTTGTCATGTTATTCTGTCTTGGAGATGTTGTAAACATAAAAATACCACTTAGAAATATTAGAAATCTATTGACAATGGAGGCCGCAACAATTACCGTAATTTATAAATAAGCCGAACTGAAACACTGAAACTAATGAACTTTACACAGGCTTTAATGAATGACAAGTGTCTGTTACACGGGTGAAATATGTTGTGGCTCCTTTAAGAGCAGAGTGCCATTTTGGAAATAGCCTGCCGCCACATCTGCTATTACTGCATGTGTGCAAGACCGAGGAATATGTCCTTATTATTTTCTGATGCACATTTCTAAGTTTCTTTGACTAACCCATAACGCTGTTGCCAAGAAAAATAAAAAAGCACGAGTTTTGGAAACCTGTCTGTGCTTATATGATTTCTGTTGCGACTGGAGTTAGTGAGCTCTCCCTTCACCCAGACTCAACGCGTTACAATGGCTTGTATCTAAACAGTAGCCGACCAAGAAAGTCATTGTTCACTGTCTTCCTCCTTCCTTTCACAACTATTTTTCTCTGAGTTTTTCTTTTTTTTCATTGGTCTAATGTTATGGGGCTCAGTTTTTTGGTTCAAAGTTTGTGAAACCGGGAAAAAAACAGGAAAAATTCATAAATAAGCCACTTCGTTGTTTAAGCGTAAGTAGCAGCTTATAGTCTGAAAAATACGGTAGCATTAATTTAACATCTTACACAATTAATTCGGGATGCACTCAGCTGATTTTATGTGCCGTGTTACACATCAAAGAGTTATCCTGTGGAAGAAGCCGTAACCACTTGGTTTATGGTTAATATTTAAGATAATGAAATACTAATCTGTAATAGTACTACTAGTAATAATAATACTAATAATACTACTACTAGTACTTCTACTAATACTAGTAATAACAATAGCAGTGGTACTAGCTCTTCATCCAAATATATCTGTGCTATGATTAATAAAATATTTTCTTAAATAATAATAATAACAATAAAAAAATCCCTGGTCTATTGAGTTTCTCTTTCCCTGAAGCATATCATAATTAAATATTGATAATTTTTTAGCCGGGAATGCAGCACACCGTGGATTTGAAGGAAAGTCAATTGTACCTGCAGACCTGAATATCAGGAGAGAAGCTTGTGCCAGAAAGAAAAAAATCTACCTAAAAAAAAAAAAAAACTTGCCTGGAGTTTTGTCCTTCAAGGGGGCCAGACATCAAACATGAAGGACAAAAAGAAAGAACATTTCACACCAGGCCTGTAAATCTAATTTTAAAAGAACAGCACAAATATGATGTAGCTAAAACAACAACGTGGAATCAATCAGCAGAGCGTCAAACACTGAAATACAGGGAACTGCTGTCGTCAGGTCGGGTGAGACCAGATGGGTGCAAGTGGCTAGAAAGGAACCATTTATAAATATAAATATCCAGAAAACCCAAGACGTTATCTGAAGGCATGTACATGAAACAGGCATTAGTCTGGTGATCAGCAAACAAAGCGAACTAGAATATGACAAGGGCAAAAATGTGGAACTATCAGAAATATGAAAACCTGGTAACTGAAATAGTAGTCAGAGGCTCGTTATATGGTGGATAACTGAACGCAATACTTTACAAAGACAACATGAATACAAACAGGTATATATGTACACACATGAATTAAACAAAGAGCACCATTGAAGAGACAAAGAGGTAACACAAGACCAATGAGGAGACAGGTTGGAGACATTGCATGCATGGAAACATACACATGTGGCACATGAAATGTAGAGCAGATTGTGGAAATGTGTTATCACTGAGAGTTAACTTGCTTTTACTGTTAGGGGGTATACAGTGACACTTATCAGCCTGCTAGCATGAATTGATGCTAACAGCGATGATCAGACACAGCCATGTGCTCTTTTATACTGTATAGAAAAGTCGTAATTCTCTTAATTTTTGTTTATATTCACCTTTTGATTCAACAAATACTTTTTTATTACCTGTTGTGTTTTTATCATATAGTGTGTCATTTGGTAAAGTTGTATAAGTAGTATAGTAGCAATATATAGTAGTATGTTTGTTAGCTAAATCACATACATTCTGTTATTGGGAGTTCGAGCAGCTAGCAAATTCTTTTAATTGTTAAACACACAAAAGTCCCAAACAGACAATTTACTGAATGTCAAATGACCTTACATTTACATTTGTAGATGCTCTCTTGTTTTTTTTATTGGTGCATGTGGGATTTTCAGTGCATTGGAAGGATTTAGCGATTGAGACATCCTTTAAATTGTCAGACTTCCTGATCAGCTGATTATTTATTAGTTATTTATGCTAATTACTATATTAGTAAATACAGGTGCTTAGCAGTTTGTAGTTCCTTTCTCTATTGTTAATTAATTAATTTAATAAATTTCTGGAGTAATCCCTGCAAAGGCAAAGGTAATGTTAAATTTATTTTGATTAGCTAATCACCAAATTGCTCATGTTACATCACTGCTAGCTTTCCAACTGTATGCAATCACAAACTTAAAATACTGAATTTAATGACGCAATACAAACTTTTACCAACATATCTTTTGCCAGCTTGTGACACTGTTTTTGACTTATGCTGGAAATGCTGTAGGAAAAGCTGATATTAATATAATCTTAACGTTGTCTCAACAGGAAGTCATGAATTTGTGCATGTCCATGATGCTGGTAAAGGAAAGTTCCATTACAGCGAAACGTACATTTTTTGCACAAATTCAAGATTTTGTAGAAGCCACTCTAGAGACGGTTATGATACAGGATTCTCAGAGGACAACAGTTTTACTCCTAAAGCAAACGGAGAGGAAGCCTTTCTTTTGCATCACTCTTTTTACTTTTTGCTTTGGGAGTAAATATATCGGTTATAAACACTGAGCTGTGTTTGCTGGATTAATGGATTTCCTCTGTGTCTGGGTTCTAGTGAGAACGGCTCTGCAGTATTCATAAATATAAAAAATGCATGTGGAAATCTGATCTAATGTACGTGTTGTGTACACAACTCTGAATGAATCATTCATTTAATGGACACTCAGAACTCCATCAACACACACACACACACACACACACACACACACACACACACACACACACACACACACACACACACACACATATCCAAGTCTGCAGTGTTCAATTCAGTATATGACTAAGAGTATATAAGCCAGTCCTTGACTCAGTACTCAACTTAGTTTATAAGTCAGTGCTTAAGTCAGTGCACAAATCACTACATGACTCAGAGTATAAGTCAGTCCTTGACTAAAGTGTCGTTGTATTTTTTATATAAAATAAAACTTGAAACTCAATGTAAGACTCAGTGCTCAACATAGTTTATAAGTCAGTGCTTGAGTAAGTGCTTGCCTCAGCGCATGACTCAATGCATAACTCAGTGCTTGACTCAAAACTCGACTCAGTGCTTGACTTAGTGCATGAGTCAGTGCTTGACTTGGTCTGTGACTCAGTGCTCAACACAGTTGAACACAGTTGTCAATGCTTGACTTATTGCACAACTCAATGCTTGACTCAGTGCTTGACTCAGTTTAAAAGTCAGTGCTTAACTCAGTGCACAAATCAGTACATGACTCATAGTATAAGTCAGTGTTTTTGACACAATACATAATTCAGTGATTGATACAGTGCTTTACTCAGTGATCAACCCAGTTCATGACTCTTCATACCTTGATTAGGTGCTCATTTACATTTTTATTTCTCATTTTTATTTATGTTTCTATGTTTTCATTTCAGCTCTTTATTTCACATCACACAATACTGAACTGTTTATTTTATCAGAATTGTGTAATTGTCTCGTGTGTTGGGGTTGTTCTGAAGTTTTCTATTCATTCCAAATGAACTGTTCCTGAGGCAAGTCGTGAGAAGTAACATTAACAATACTCAAAATACAATATTAAATAAATCCTGTACAAAACATCAGGTTATTATTGTTATGAGCTTATATTTTTATATTGTATGATCATTTTTATATTTTATTTTGTGTATATACTGTACATTTACATTTTAATACTTGAATAATTTTGTAATTATTTAGATTTTAGTTTAATGTTGCACATTTTAATGTTTACATACCAATTTTAATATTTACATTCTTATTTAATGTATTATTTTATTTTATTTATTTAAGGTATATACATTTTGTGTTTGGGGAATTTGTAAATATAATTTAGTAATTTAAAATAACATATATTTCAAATATTATTGATAAATGAAAATGTTATAAATAAATCATTATACTTAAATGTGTTAAATATAATGATGTTGTATATTTTTGTTACCTTTTGCTTCATTTATTTTATTACACTTGTAGACAAAGCTTTTGAGCTCTAACAGTTCAGGAGATGTTTGGCAGGAATGGGAATTTGATTTCGGTCCCGAGTCTGTGATCCTGCTTTGGGAACCTCCAGCTCTCCCGCAGAACCCGTCTCAGCTGGCCGGATTAGGAGGCGATGGCTCGGCATCACACACTTTGCTCTGGAGTGTGTTTAAGCGAAAGCCGACTTTTCTTTCAGTTTTGGCTTGGGGCTTTGAGATTATGCATATTTTATTTCAGCAAAGATTAAAGGACAAGTGCAATAACAGCAGGAGCCTAGAGCTGTGTGTGTGTGTGTGTGTGTGTGTGTGTGTGTGTGTGTGTGTGTGTGTGTGTGTGTGTGCAGCCACTGCACATTACAAAACATACTGTATAAAACAACATGTTTATAGATGTACACAGGTCTCTTGACATCTTAGTGAGAAAAGAATCACTTAGGCTCTGATTGGTCATGAGATGTTGATTTAATTATTTTCCATAACAGCAGCTCTGAAACGGTGCAGCTACAAATCACAGATTTATAATAATGCACTTGTTTTAATACAAGTTAGAGTTGTTTTCTGTAAGAAATTGGTTATTTAACATTTAGGGAAGGAGTCACCAGTGTCAGTGTTTTGGAACAGTCAGAAGTACAAAGCCTCAGGACATAAGTTTACACACTTCTGTGGTTTCTCAGTAACAAAATGAAGACAAGCTGTAATTTTCTTTGTCTTATTTACATTAAAAAAGAGAAAAGAAAAGACAGTTAATAACTATAAACAGATAAAATAAAAGCACATCTTATTGTTCAGTTAATAGAAAAAAATTTAATTGTTTGAAAAGTTGCTATGGAATAAGGAGGAATAAAGGAGAAGGAAATGAAAATCCAATTTACAGTGTCTTAAATGTAATTTAAGAGAACATACTGAATTGGGAGGAAGATTCTGTAGGTGTCAAAGACTTGTCTTTTTTATCTCTCTTGCCAGTTTTAGACATTACTTTATATATTTTATTTTTTTATTATTAAATCCTTTAAGGAGTAAATTATTCTGTATATGGACACTTGATCCTGTGATTTGCATTTGCTATATGAAAGTCAAGGAAAGTGTACTGGAGCTCCGAACCATTTCAGTTGTAGGAACTGATGTCCTTGCAGTGGCCCTCTGTACGTTTTTGGAATAAATTATGTATAAAAAATGAATTTTGTTTCAGCAAATGTTGATTTATTTTCTCACCTAGAAAAATTTAGTATAATTCCACAAAGAAAATACACCCAAGGTGAGGCTGGATGTGTGACTGTGTTTCTAATTATTTTACCAGAACAGCACAACACACTCCATTGTGTATAGTAGGTTTTTAGTGAGGTGTGTGTATTTTTTTTATTATATCCTGGTGTGTGTGTGTGTGTGTGTGTGTGTGTGTGTGTGTGTGTGTGTGTGTGTATAGGTGGGGGATGGTTGTGTGTATAATATTATTTAATTATACTGTAATAAACCACACACACATGCTATAAGACATATATACATGTCATGGTGATGATTCTTCAGTCATGTTATAAATGAAGATGCAGATCATTTCAATTATGCTCGTCTGTTAATTGTTTATGAGTTGCATGTAATTAAAATAATAAAGTGTGTAATCGAGTGTGTAATAGCGTTAACGACTTGCCTCAATGTGAAAGTGAAAAGTAAAGGATTGTTTTGTTTGAGAGAAAACCATAGGCTGTGAATAAAGCATGCCACAGATTTATAGTTCCTTTCAATAAATGAAATTGTTGAATTCACTTTAAAATACATTGTGTCTGTAGCAATGCTCAACGCTCATTATAAACAGTTATATACACATTTTAGGTCCATTACAGCCTGCATACACAGTGAGTTCACTTTATTACACTGGTAGCTATAAATGTGCATTATTTGTAGCAATACTAGCTTTGTCACCCAGCACATGTGATGTGAAGTCAGAAAAATGATTTGATTTTAATTTCTTTTACTTGCATCTTTCCTTTTACTAGCCTTCTGTCTTTGTTTACTTCTCTTTCTGTCTTCCTTCCTTCCTTGCATTAATCCTTATAGTCCTGCAATTTAGTTTTATCCTGTACTTCTTTCTTTTTTTTCATTTTTCTTTCATTCTTACATTCTTTCTTTCTTCTCAGTTTTTTTTACTCATTAAGGCTCTTGTTGACTGACAAAGTGTAAAACTATATAAGTTCCAGATAAACCCTTTGAAGGACAATTAAAAAACTAAAATGTTCTAGATAAGCTGGAGCTTAGAGTTTATTGGATAATTAAAGTTAGTTAGACTGCTTTGAACCCTCATCCAGAAAAGCATCTTGTTCAAAGGTTTCTACATTGTACTTTTAAGGGTTCTTTCAAACCAACAACAAACGAACCTTTAGTGGTTCTACATTTTCCATTTTCATTTTCCATAATTACCCCAGTGTTACCCCATCAGTGATCAGAGGTTTAATGACTTCCCTTCTATTCTTTGCTTGCAGCAGAACATTGTTAGAGCACTGACAGAAGTGTGTGTGTGTGTGTGTGTGTGTGTGTGTGTGTGTGTGTGTGTGTGTGTGTGTGTGTGAGTGTTATTGGCACAGCCCACTGAATCATGAGGTTCAGTAATTGAATCAAGGACTCACTTCATGAGCTCTATTTAGAACCGGCCGTGTGGAGACTCCCGCCATCATCGAAGCCGTTGACTCAGCTCCCGAATCTCCTGCTTCACCTCAGTCTCAGGACACAAAGTCTTTGTTCTATATGTTTAGTTTTACACACAGTTCTACAGTTTCAGTTCTACACACAGTTCTACAGTTTTAACCATACACACTCGTCTGTACAGTTTTAGTTCTACACACTAAGGAATACACTTTCAGTGCTACACAATCAGCTCTAAAATTTCAATTCCACAGCCTTAGATATAAATTGTCAGTTACACAATTTCAATTAAGTACTTTCATTTCTACAATACACAATACACTTTCAGTTCTACACACTCAGGTTCTACATTTTTGGTTTTACACTTTCGGTTCTACACACTCAGATCTACATTTTCAGCTCTACACACTCAGTTCTACACACTTAATTAGATACTTTCAGTTCCAAACTCTCAGTTATACACATTCAGTTATATACACTCAGTATTACACTTTTAGGTCTACATTTTTAGTTCTCCACACTCAGTCCGATGCGCTCAGTGCAACACACTCTTTTCTACACTTTTGGTTCTATGCACTTGGTTTCAGTTATACACACTCATCCACACACTGTTCTTCATTCTTCCATTTGCTCAGTTGTACTTAGTTTCAATTCTACACACTTTGGAACTTTTTCATCATAAAAAAAAAAAAAAAAAACTAGTTTTATTAAAAGGCTTTGGTTAACAGTTGCAGTTATTTTATGTACAGTTTGTATACTGTATGTAAGTGTGTGTGTGTGTGTGTGTGTGTGTGTGTGTGTGTGTGTGTGTGTGTGTGTGCGCGTGTGCGCGTGGAGCGACTGCAGGAGCTAAAAATGGGGTTTTAATGTGGGTCTTCTTAGCACATGTTTTCACAAGAGACAGCAATGACGTCCCCCAAATGCCAGGTTCAGTCACACGAGAAAATCATTAATTACAGAGAAGGAAGCGTAGAAGTCTCAGCATCGACCACCGACTCATGTCTTGTCACTTGTAAACATGCAAAAATTCGGACTGTGGGCTAAACTAAAAGACAGACACACACACACACACACACACACACACACACACACACACACACACACATACACAGCTAATGACTTTCTGTTAAAACACAGACACAAAACATATACATTTACATCACAGATTTTCTGTCTAGCCTATTTTTTGTCTGATGTTATATTTTCGATTATGCAGTGATGTTGAATTCTGTATTCTGACTGGTAAAAAGATGTTGATTAAGCCATTAGGACAGTGGTTCGGACAGTAATGAATCTGCACTTTGGTTTAACACAGTATTGTTCTATAGCACCAGCACATTCAAAGGGACATTGTTGATATTGTGAAGTTTCCTGTCAAGAGAAGTAATATTTATGGAAGGAGACTTTGTTACAGGTAAGTTGTACCTAATTTTACACTTCTTTGGGATTTTGTCTGTAAGAAAAAACATGCCCTAAAATAATTTCAACAGAAAGAGTAGTTGGTGAGGGAACGAGCTTTTTTACAGCTTTTTATAGCTGCTATAATGTACGTGAGGAACAGGAACAGTTTCACCAGCATTTAATTCTGTTATAAACATAGAAAAAGTAGTTGTTATAAAAATACATATACAAATCTTAAATATTATTTAATAAAGTAATATATCTTTAATAAAGTAAAATGCTGTAGTTTAAGAGGACTAAAACGTGGTTATGAGACAAATGTTGAAGTGGTAAATACAATAATAAACACATTAAATGAAAAATAAAAACCTAGCTAAATATTTTAGATGCTGAGTGAGTATAATATTAAATGATGTATATAATGCAGCTTTTATATAGCAGTTTTTTGCTAGTTATTTATGCTAGCTTTTTTGTTTAAAAACATGTCTAGCTTGTTTAATAGTGAACTAAACTGTTTTTTCTACTTTTTTAAGTTTAAACACATTTCAAATGAATTGTTCTTTTCCCAAATGATGCGGAACAGTATTTTCATTCATTATTTCAAGTTTAACAGAACATCTTCTTGTGGGAAAACCTGCATTATGTTTTTTTTCTAACTGCTAAAAGAAAATCATTCATTTGCTAGCGTGGTCATTAGTGTGTGTGCGTGTGTGTGTGATAGCTGCATAAGTCTGCCCGGGAAAGTCGTCCAGTTGAGAAATTGAGGCTGAGACAAACAGCTGCATCTCTAGCGATTAAAGGCATGTTGTGAAAACCACACATTAATAAGATATGTACATTATGGACTTGAACATCCTCTCAGCTTCAGATAAAAAATTAAAGAGGAGTGGAGAGAATGCCAAAAATAAAGCACGGACCCACTGAGGTACATTAGAGCCATCAATAAGTCAAGAAAAAAACACACAATTTAGAGAAGAAAAGCAGCTTGAGGTGCTTTAGAGCTGTGAATTTTCCAGCAGGTTTCAAGGTTTTTTGTAAAATCCGTAGCTTAATCACTCTCCTCTTCCTCTGTGTGCTCTGTGCAGCCTATTAGCTTAAGCACTGTGAGTGTGTGTGTGTGTGTGTGTGTGTGTGTGTGTGTGTGTGTGTTTGTATGTGGTTTGTGTGTGTGTGTGTGTGTGTGATTGGATTTCCAGACTAAACCCTCCCACATCCAGTCTCCCCTACCCTTCCACCACCCCCAAACACATGCTTACACTTTTCCAGCATCTGAAGTGAAGTTGCAGCTAATGCGTGCTACAGCCAGCGTTAGTCTTAGCTGTAGTTTGGCTGAGACATTTATGTGCAGTAGCAGCTAAATGCCTTTAGCAGCATTTTTAGGAGAGGTTTTTTTTTTGCCTCAAGCTAAAACCTGTTTGCTCTGAATAACAGTCAGATTTTATACATTTTTTTCTCTACAATGCTGTTTTTTTGCTTACACAACAATAGTGGTGTGCGTGTAAACATTTTGACACCGTGTATGTTATGGTTCGCTCAGTGTAACGCAATACCACTGTTTGGATCTTTTAGTTTTCAGGTTTAAATCCTAAATTGTGCGTGAACCACTTATATAATCAAGTTGTTTGTGTTTGCATGTTAATGCTCATGTTAAAATTAGCTTTTTATTTAATTCTCGTGTTCCCATTCCCATTTGTGTTTTTGTTCATGGTTCTGTTCATGATAATATTTATATCATGTCTGTGACATGTAGATTCAACTTTATTATCATTTCACAGTACAGGTAATCAACAATAAAATGTAGTTTACCATCTGACAAAGTTTAAATAGTAGCATTATGTATGTAATTTGCCATGTATATGGTTATTTTCTTAGTTTCTACTGAATATTCAAGATTATTCACACTGTGTATATATATATATATATATATATATATATATATATATATATATATATATATATATATATATATATATATATATATATATAATACAGTGTATATACAGACCATATATAGATGTATAAAGAAAAGCTAGTATATTGCTATGAATCTACAATTCTATATACAGAAGATACTGAATAGTATTCAGTTCAATTTAATATTCATTATGCAGTCTAGTTAGTACAGAATTGCATGTAGATTAGAGGCAGTAAAACATTACTGAAACATTGTATAACAAGTATAGATACTGTTGTGCCTTTATAAGCTGAATTGAAGTTTTGTGGTAAGATATACAGTATCCTTAGCAATGTGGACATCAAGGAACTTTAAGATGGATACATGTTATATTTCAGTTCCACTGTTGTAGATTTTCTGCTACCTTTGGATTTTCAGAGGTCCACAGTAAGCTCTATGGTCTTCTTGGCATTAAGTGAGGTTGCTGGTGGAACACCATGCTCCCTGTCTTTGGATCGCCTCCCTTTGTGCTGAATCATCATTGTTGCTGTTGTGTGTCTATTTTAGTCTGCATGTTATTGTGTATGTTAATATTTGTTTTACTGTTTGCATTAATGATAGTGTTAGCGTCTGTTAAAATCCTTGTTAATGTTTTTGTTAATAAACACAATGCATGGTAGAACATGCATAGAAACTGCCAAGAGAGCTCAGGAACCAAATTGAACTGCTAACCAGCGCTTAGGAATGAACTTGAGAGCACCATCAAGGGGGTAGCAGCACTACATCTACACAAGAGATGAATAGATTGTTTGAATGTTAGTTCTTAAGTAATGATACATGTTATTACGCATATCCTAGTTTCTATCTTGTACTATCAGGTTATATCTTGCTCTGTTCATGTTTTATTCTTCACGTTTAGCCGTTTGTTTATATTTTATTGAAATTCAGCAGTAAGATTTCTCAATCAGTGTTAAGTAGAACAAGCCTGACATAAACCAAGATCCAGAATTCCTAAAGAATCCTTCTGAAATTGTTAATTATTCCGCCTCAAAAAGGAACTCATGCGAGGAGTTTGAGGGAAACACTAACAGCTTCATCATCAGTATCAGCTCCACCGTCCCCCTGTGGTTCTGTATGGGAGGTTATCTAAACTCAGCCACCCATGAGGAGAAGAGTCGCTTTACTGCTTCAATGAGCTTCAAACCCATTTCCTGTCCCCCTGTCCTGAGCTCTCTTCACTAATTCTCCCTCTTCTTCATATCTTCACCAATGGAGGAGCAGATATGCTATCTTTTACTCAACACTAACTGAAATCATCTTGAGGATTAGAGGTCAAGGATTTGTTTTTGTAAGCTGTTGATGTTCTTTGCATTTCCATAAGCTATTGGATGTTTAAGGTGATGTGTTTGATCATAACATGTATCGCAAAATTCAGCATAAAAAAAAACAGTTTTTACAGCAAGAAAACAAACTACGTTCCTTTTTTCAGTTGGTGTAAGTTTTTCTGAGAAAGTTGGTATCTTTGGTAATTCAGGTTCTCAATGTCCTTGACCTCTAGTGCTTTCTTTTATTTTTCTTCCTAAAAATCTTTTTTTTTTATTGCACTGTGGTGATTTTGTGTTGTGTTCTCCTCCTGTGATTCCTCCTGACTAGCTATTAAACCTCCAACAGTCGAGGAACTAACACGCTGGTCCATTTTGAGGCCTCCACTTTATATTTTCTTTAGAAGAGAACTTCTAAAACTCTTATCAGTTAAGTCAAGTGATGTTTATTTATTTCACGAAGCTCAAAATTGCAATCATGTCTCCCCTAGGTTTTTTCCTAATCAAGAACCTGCAGATTAACAGTCTGCATGAAAGATAAGGAACAATAGACAGAACCTCAAGGGGAAGCAATTAAGTGAGAAGACCCCCTCTGGGTGGGCAGAAAAGGTGATAATGTGGTAAATTGGCTGAACAGAGTTTGAGTTTGTATCTCCATGACACCATTATCAATATAATCCAACTGTAATCCAAGCTTTGAAAAATGTTCAATGTCAGCATTTCATACAAATTGTTAATAAATTGGTAATATAACATGTGTCTGAATTCTCTCACCAGAAAACAGGAGGCCGTTTGTTCCAACAGCAATCACAATGTACAGCAGCTGTGTTGGGACACTACGCTGCTCTGAGCCAGGCTTAGAATAAGATCATCATCCACTATTCACAACCGTATGGACTGCCACTTTATGCCATTTTTTAATTTTACTGTTACACTGGTTACAATGTTCAAAATGACTATGGCTGCACTTCATTGTCCCTTTTATTCATATCAAGTTTGTGGTTATATGAGCACTGTTTACAATGTTTAAACAAAAACACTTCACTGTACGACAATTTAACACCCTTATCTTTTACTGTTTCTTCTTTATATACTGTTTTATATATTTCTACAGATGACGTCTATAATTAGTGAGGAATTAGGGTACAATATGAAGCAGAGTAAGAGAACCAGCAATATCAAATAAAAGGGACATGTTCAATATTATCATACAGCAAGTAAAGAAAGTACTATAATGGCTAGAAACAAAATTATTAAAAAGTAAAGTGATATTAAGTGAAAGTGAAATCCTCTTTATCCCTCTGGAGATTTTCGCTTTTAAACAAATATCAACTATAACAGTTCAGTGTTCAATACATGATTTTATTCATTATTAATAATATTCGCAATAAAGAATTCATCTGCAGTGTGTTAATAGTAAGCTTTAGTTGCTGAGCAACATAAAGGACATTAAGTGGATTGAACCTTTTTTATCTATACAGGACAATGGTGTTGCATAACATGATAGCATGACGGTTTTATTGGTGAGTTAATACAGAATTCAATTATAAAACAAAAATAACAAAAATTTAAAAAATTAATTAATAAAAAACTGCCATTTCATGTTTTTTCTGTCTTGGATGAAGTTTCATGGAAACTATAATTAAATTTTTTATTTAAGTTGTTTCAAATATGCAAAGTTTGTATAGAAAGATAAAAAAAGTAAGACTGGTTCTTGAGTGGAATTTTTGGAAAATCCAGGCTTTTCCGGATTTACTACATATCAGTGTAGTCATTTGGGCAGGTGAGAACACAGCAATTGCTCCTGGGTCTCAGAGTATTGCAGAGAGGTGATTTAAATCCACAATGAGATTTGACGAGACGTGAGTGATACAGATAAGAGTTTTGGGCTGCAGCATTTTTTTTTTTTTTTAGTTTCTGAGTCATGAGATGAGTAAGCCAATAAACAGAGCTTTAGCACTGTGAAAATACCTTGTTTTTTGAGGAAATAAACAAATTAATGTAATAATAATAATAATAATAATAATAATAATAATAATAATAGTTTGGCAGTTAGAAGTGATTTCTTCGTCTCATTTCATCTTCTCAAGCGTAGACCATAATTACAATCGGTCTCAGATATAATTTCACCACCTGATGATTTTCACATTTTTAATATAAATGGACTTTTTTTTTTCTTCCCATTTTAGGACTATGTTCACAGTAAAAAAAAAGTAACAGTAGCATTATAAATGTTGCCGTTCTCCTCGGAGGGGAAGCCGATATTGTCATCAGTTTCTAAATTACACACTGCCTCTCCACGGAGCTCCGACTAAACATGCAATCAAACCTCATACTCATCTGAATGGTAGCAATTATTTCACAGTGCAGAGAAAAAGCCGCTCAGGTCCTTACGTGCCCTCAAGGGTGCTGCTATTTACAGACGTCGTGCAGCAGAACTAAAACATGGCACACGCTTAAAGCAAATTAAAGACTGTGTTACAGGAGAACCAAAATAAAATAAAAAAAACAGAAGCTCAGGAACCAATTTCGGGGTGCAGCTGAAGGAGACGACTTGCCAGATTATTTGGTTCACCGCAAATGCTGACCTTAGAAGCACTGCAGCAATGTGTCTGATAAAAGCACTGTAATTATATAATTATAGTGACAGAACATTTATTTCATTAATGAAATGTCACACATTTCTGCCTTAGGTGATGGAGTTTAAGAAAACTGATTAAAATCGGAAATTTTCCAACCATGCAGGGTAAACTTGTGCTACAAAATATTACAAAATTAAAGAACAAAAAATGTCTGACTCACAAAAGCAAGCAAACAAAAAAATAAACAATGGAATGCCAAGGAATAAATACAATTAAACTAACAAATACATGAGCATCAAAGTATTGAGACACTTGACTTTACCGGTCATATGTGGTCTTTCCCCAGTCTGTTACCACAAGTAAATAAGACAACACAAAATGCTTGACAAACAAACGACCTAACAATTTAAAGTGATAAGTCCTATGTATTAATGCATTACTATACATAAATGCATTAATATTAATATTAATGCTAGATAATGCATTTTAAAGAAAGTCTTAAAAAAATCTTACTAACAGTACTTGCTTTGACACTACAATTCAAAAGAGTGGAACTTTAGATTATTAGTGCAATGATAAACCATAAATCATATAAAGAGGGCGGATCATTACTTTAGTGCATTAACTCATTACATTAGTACATTAGTGTAATAATGAGAATTGTACAGAAAACAATCTTATTAAAATAGGGTTGGAAAAAAGTCACGGTTTAAAAATAATCCCATCAATTTAACTAATAATCTTGAGTAAAATATACATAATTTTCTCCCTGAAAGTGTGCAAAGACCCCAACATCAGTGATCCCCATTGGAAAGGGTTTCAAGCAGATTGTAATGCTGGATAGAACCCTGTGTCCCTCCTCTGCACATGTCCAAACCATCTCAATCACACCTCTCTCATCTTGTCTCCAAAACTTCTATGTTCTGCTCATAAACTAATTTCTAATCCTGTCCATCCTCGTCACTCCCAATGAAAATCTCAGCATCTTTAGCGCTGCTACCTCCAGCTCCAACTCCTGTCTTTTAGTCAATGTCACTGTCTCTAAACCATACACCATTGCAGGTCTCACCACAGTCCTATAAACTAGGCAGACCTGTTGCTGACAAATGGTCACCTCTTCTTTAAAACCTGGCTTTAATTTCTCTGTCAAATAAGTTCATGGTGTGACTGATCAAGTTTATTTCTCTGGAGTTACTGCAGTTCTGCACATCTCCCTTATTAATAAATATCGGTACCAGCACACTACTTCTCCATTCCTCATGCATCCTCTCACCTTCCAAAATCTTGTTAAACAATCTGGTTAAAAACTCCACTGCCATCTCTCCTAAACATCTCCATGCTTCTACTATGTCATCTGGTCCAACCGACTTTCCACTCTTCCAGCTCTTCAATTCTCCACTCTTAATACCTGCTCTTATTTCCTCCTTACTTATTCTATCCACTTCCTGCTTCACAATCTCCACATCATCCACCATTCTCTCTCTCGTTTCCTTGTTTATCAGCTGCTTAATATACTCCCTCCACCTTCTCAACACACTCTCCTCACTAGTCAACACATTTCCATCTGCATCCTTTATTGCTCTAACTTGCAGCACATCCTTCCCAGCTCAGTTCCTCTGCCTGGCCAATCTGCACAAATCCTTTTCTCCTTCCTTAGTGTTCAACCTCTCCTACAGCTCCTCATATGCCTTTTCCTTTGCTTTTGCCACATCCCTCTTTACCTGCTGCCGCATCTCCTTGTACTCCTGCCTTCTTTTCTCATCACTCTGCTGATTCCAATTCTGTTTCCCCAACCTCTTTCTTCTTATGCTCTTCTGCACTTTCTCATTCCACCACTATGACTCTTTGTCTTCCTTTCTATTTCCAGATGTCACACCAAGTACCTTCCTAGCAGTCTCCCTTATCACTTCTGCAGTAGTTGCATTCGGCACCTCTTCACCACCACAGAGCCCCTGTGTGACCTCTTCCCTTAACCTTACACTACAATCTTCCTCCTTCAGTTTCCACCATTTTATTATTTTTTCTAATCACCAATCGTTCATTCCTAGGTACACCTGCTACTACTTTATGCAACTCACTCCAGAATGTTTCCTCCTCCTCCATCTCATAACCCACTTGTGGAGCATAAACACTGATGAAATTTATCAGCAACCCTTCAACTTCAAGCTTCATGTTTATCACCTTTTTAGAAACTCTTTTCACCTCCACTCAACTCTCACTGTACTCTTCCTTCAGAATCACTCCTACAACATTTCTCTTTCTATCCACATCATGGTAGAACAGTTTAACCCCCCCTCCATTGTTCCTGGCCTTAGTCCATGTCCACTTGGTCTCCTGAACACACAACATATCTATCTTTCTCCCCTTCATCATATCAGCTACCTCTCTCTCGTTAGCAGTCATAGTACCAACATTTTAAATGCCCACCCTCCACTCTCCTACACTTCTCCTTTCCCTGCTGTCTCTTCCTATTCTCTTTCTCCTCCTTTGGCCAACAGTAGCTCAATTTCCATCGGTACCCTGTTGGCTAACAATACCTGTGGCGGTTGTTGGTAATCCAGGCCTTGACTGATCCGGTATGAAATTCAGGTTTGTAATCCACATATTATATTTGGCACATTTTACCCTGGATACCCTTTCTAACGCAATTGGCTTGGGACCAGCAATAAGCGTGCACTGGCTTGTGCAACCATAACGGCTGGGTTAACAGGACAAACTAAGAATCCTTAAGAATTCTAGATGCTGTAGTCTCTGATGAAAGTTCTTTGTAGAGCCATAAATCTATTATCTTTATATAATTAAGAGTATTAGTTGCCCAAAAGATCTTCAAATCTCTTTTTATTATTCAATTAATAGTTCTTAGCTCTCCAAAATCTATCTTTAGTAGTTCATTGGAATCCAGTTACCAAATAAAGTTAACAATAAATGTACAAAATACACGATAGTGAAGATGGATGCAAATGCAAGAATTAAGAACAGTTTATTATAATAAATTGACAAACAATCTAAAATGGCAGGCATTGTGTAAAACAGGCTGAAGTCAAGCGATTGGCAAACAATAATAAATAATAGGGCATAAACCAGAACAAGTAACAAAAAACTCTATCACTCTTGATTTTGCCAACATTTTAATTCGCCAACCTATTGAATGTTCTATATTTTGATCCTTCCTGCCAATTTGGTTTAGTTTGTTGGTTTTGTTTGCCTTTTATATTAATAAGACGTTCTTACTCAGCACTTCCAAACACCATCATGCGTTACATGACATGTAGGTTCCTCCATGGTTCTTTATGGAGTCTCAGCACCTAAGGTTATTTTTTTAAGTACATTGGATAAAATTAAGCTGTTTAAGCAGCCTTTAAGCTTAAAGGGGTTTATTAAGGGGGTCCTAGAATAATTATGCGTTGTGCTTGTGAGGTAAAACAGGCATCTGATATCTTTAGTTATAGATGCACACACTATATCCTGCAGTAACCTAAATATTTCACTCTGTTTTCTGCTCGGTTCTCAGGGGATCGCTGGTGTTTTGCCTCAAAGGAAGCGGCACAGCACCGGCTGTATGATGACACTTTCTATGAAGAGGCCTGTAATCTTTAAGATGGCTGATCACTGGGTTGTGCGGAAAGTTTTACAGGAGATTATCGCAGGGTGACCTTGACAGCGCTGAGGACTGAGACAGTCCTAGCGAGCTCTTTGTGGTTTCTCAAAAAAATGCTTAACTTGCACATTTTTCTCCACCGCCACGCTGAGACAAATTTTTTTTAAATAACCCCAAACTGAAGCTTGAGTGATGGTTTCAGCAGACATAATGCAGGGGTGAAAATTCTCCTGGATCAGAAAATAACATTGCACAAGGGTTTTTTTCTGTTCTTCTTCTCCTAAACCAGAGGAAATAACAGCCTGGTCATGAAGCTGCTGGTTTCATGAAATCTGCCCTTCTCTCCCTCTTTCAACTCGTTTGGTATGGTGACAGCAACCACGGCACTCTAAAAATACGCTTCCCACAGCGGCGCAGATAAAAGGCTCGCCTAGGCTCGCTGTGGGCTCCAGGCCGTGCAAACACTGTGTTTATTTCCGCAAGTGTGTTTCGCCAAGATTACAGCCACCACTGTGCAGCGTGGCACAAGAGAAAGAAAACTAAAAAATGACCCTTTCTTTCTTCTTTTTTCTTTCGTCTTGGTTTCTATTTTAATTTTTTTCTTTTTTTTGCCCTGAGCCATGATGGAGCTCACGTTTCTGATTGCATTAAAAATGGTGTAATAGGTCTGAGGGATGGACAAGGCTCTGGCCCCTGGTGTAATCTGGTAAAATGACGTACTTACCTGCATCACACAGATCTCCATGCTTCATCTTGCAGCTCACAGTTCAGCTATTAGCCTTATTAAAATTTAAACCAGGCTATCGTTTCTGTTTTTAGATAAGGATCACAAAAGCTCCTGTGTTATCTGTGAAAATTCACTGGGTGTGGGGTCAAAGGTCAAGCTGAATATAATGAAGTAGAATGAAAAGTTTAATAAGATTCAATCAATTCCTTGTTGATTTGAAACTAGGACTCTAATTTTTTGGTGAATGAGCTGGTTTAGATTGGATTTTTCTAAACCGTTTTTTGGAATAAAGCTCTGGATTAGATTTACACACAGAGGTGAGTAATGTGAATATTTTCCGGAGCATCTCTGGGATTTTAAGTTGTATTTAGACAGGATTAGATTTCTGATTAGTTTTTTAATTCACATGGGATAAGTGAGCTCTGTTTAAATGGCAGAGATGGGCCTGTCTTTATGTACACATTCCTGCCACACTAAAAATTTATTTTACACAACCTGATTTTAATACACATTTATTTAACTATTTGTAGTCATGGTTTGATAATTCTTAAAATACATAAAAAAATCAAGCTCTGGTGTGAGAGCATCTGAGCGAGGGAGAAAGTTAATCGACTATAAATCTGAATAGACTCACTGCAGAAATGCTGTATATTTTGGGTGGGGATGTAGCCCTCCTGACATGATGGTGATTTCTACACAAACTGAAATTGTTCTATACTGTTCCATTAGCCAAGTGCTGACTTACTCCTCATGGTTCTGATATCCTTTCTTTCTAATCAACTCGGGTAAGCGTGGTTATCTATTCCAGCTGTTCTATTCCAATTCACACATGGCATCAAAGAACAGAATTACAACCATTTGGAATGATCCTGATGAGTAAATCCGGAATGTGCCACTTCATCTTGTGTTTGTTAAAACATAAACGGTAAATGAGGCCGTGTTTAGAATTAGAGGGATGAAACATGTGGATCAGTGTGTCCTTTGGCAAGTGAAACAATACATGTGGACACAAGTTTATTAAAGTTTCTCATGTGGCTCCTCTGCTTATTTATTTTTATCTCCAAGCAAGAACGTTTCCCAACACTTTGTTTAGAGTTCCTGCAATTTTTACAGATAAAAGTATTTCAGTTTAAACAGATGTTTAGTTAAAACATTTAAAATTGAGGCACAATGTGAGGCAGAAGCTTCTGTGTAGGATTACAGGTAGTCCTCTTTTTACAATGGAGATACATTATTACGACCCCATCATAAGTCAAAAATTTTGAAAGTCGAAGATGGTGCTATAACTGTGACAGTCTTTTCTGCTTCATGATGATTTATAATTTTCATTTTCTGCTCCAAACTGATGGCTTTTTTTCACTAGCAGCAGGAGACATACTTGGGCGCTTGAAAGACATGCTTTAATCACTAAAATTGCTGTTTGAAACTGTTTGAAACAGAAAGAAATACACACTGAGACAATTTTACTCTGTCGACCGCTAGCGAGAGTGGGGCATCTCACAGGGGGAGAGATACGCTCATCCCAGCTGTGTGTCCGGCATATCATACATCGTACGCTGCTGCCTGTGACTGTTGCGTGAAATGATAAATATTGACCAGGGGTCAGGAACCAGGAGTAAAACAGGGTGTTGTTTATTGGTCTTAAATATACAAACACAACAGAGTATAAAACGAGACTGCAGGAAATGGCAGACTTAACTGAGTGCTTCACCCGAAGCATAGCTAGGAGCATGGAAACTCAGGTCGTAAGAGCGGTAGGTAGTCCGGATGATCTATGGTCGCAATCTGTGGATCGGACGGTGAGTGAAGGGGAAGAAGGACCTTATAAAGGGGCCAGGTAAATAGAGGACAGGTGTAGGTGATTAGTAGGAGGGAGAGGCTGAACAAGAGTGTTGGAGGGAGGTGTGACTGGTGGCTCTCTAACACTATCATTATCGTAAGATCTAAAAATCTTAAGTCTCAGGCACCATCTGTTTTTGTTGTTCAGAATTTATAAAGTAACTATTTAACTATTAACTATTTTATAATAAATGTTATTACTAGAGAATATTACTGTAAATGTGCATAACTGCACATGCAGTGTAAAGAACTGATCAGGAATTTAATCCAGAATCCTCATGTTTCTGTTGTTGAGTAATCTATTCTAGCCTGAAAATCTGGCGTGTTAACAGTAATGGAGAAATCTGTGAACCCTTCATCTGGGGCTCAGCATGAAACAATTATTTATTAACAATGAGTTCTGTTACACAAGACTGTGGATTGAAAACAAACCAACTATGTGCAAGTTACAACTGTGTTCCTTGTGAGTTCATAAAATTGTTAAGAGGTCCTTGCTTCTTAATGTGTTGGATAAGTTCTACACCTTTGGGATCTGTTAATTTTTTTTTTTTTTTACTTTTAGTACAGGGTTAGATGTTAGTGTTCCTTAACTAACAATTGGATAATTTAGCTTTCTACAAACTTCCAGAAGTTTTCCAAGTGTGGCAACTAGAAGTCCAATCTCATTTTTTCACATATAAATAGCCTTAGTGGGGGAAAAAAACTATTCTTTAAGGGTCCTTGGAAAGCCATTCTAAGAAGACACTACTTTGGGCACCATTTTAAAGGTTCTTCTGGAAGATTCTGCTCCAGATTCTTCTTTGTGAAACAGTTCTTCCAAACCGCAATTAGCAATCAAGAACTCTTGTTCACCAATAGTTTATGGAATCCATTATAACTTGGTGCACTCTTTCAACAGGGGTAAATTAAGTGGTAAATTGGAAAAAAACAGTTCTACATAGTCAAATTGAGGAACAACAAAAAGGGAAAATGTAGTCCTAGATGACGTTAAGGGATCTTTGGATGAGTGCTACTTGAAGTATTTCTAACTTTTATTGTTCTACATATAACCTTTTAGGGTTTCTTCAGATGAACAACCAAAGAACCCTGAATTGTCTAAGATTTAATCAATAAGAAAAAAAATAATAATAAAAAAATATATATTGTAATAATAGGTAACTGTTGCTACTAACAGATTTTGAATTGTAAAACATTTCTTACAGAACAAGCACATCACTCAAGTCTTATTTTCTGCAGAACATTCTAGGATCTTCAGCACATTGTAGTGAGACAGCAAAAAAGGTTTTCTGTCATGAGTTTCACTTTTAAATTCTCTGAGATCTTATATCATGCTGGTGAACACTAAGTAGGCTTAATTAAGTGTATTATATATTCCTCCAGTTCCTCAGCGTCACCCTTAGGTCCTCTGTAGCTTGTGTGAGAATTGTACACTGTGTTCTCATGCTGATCTCTGAAGAACTCCCACGCACTCATCAGTGCTGAACTTCTCCCAGATGTAAATTCAATTTGAACCTCTGGTGACTGTCGAGATCGCTTCAGCATTTTCTCAGAAAGGATCTCAGATCATGTTAAAACTGAGCTGAGTTCTGCAGTGAAGATCAGTGTGTATTTTCATACACGTTGGAGCAGTTTCACTCCACACCTGTGCTGACTCCACACCTGACTCCACTTACCCTGTGTTCTCGAAGGTCATGATGTGAAAGCAGAGATGCCAGGTTCCATCCTGAGAACCACAGAATTAAATTTGGAATCAGCACACCTGGTTCCACTCAGATGCTAATTATGCAGAACACTGGTGTCAAAGAGGAGAGAATGCAAATTTTAGGAGAACTGTGACCTCTCTAGGACCTCAGTTTGACCCTCACGTTCTAAAAGTTTCACATAATAATGAGCTAAGCTTTTGCTATGTAACACTGAGTGCTGTTTGTTTAATTTTTTTCTGGGGTTCTGTAGAGTTACTAATTACATTTAATGTACGTTTAGAAATACAAAAGTTTTCCAAGGGTTAATTTGTTGACATAGTTATTTCTTCTGAAACATGCAAACGTGTGTTTTTAACAGTGTTCTAGATCCCGACAAAGTGTGTTTCCATTCCAGAACATGTTCTAGAAACCTGCAATAATGTTTCCCCACAAAAGTGTTCTAATATGTCAAAACAGTGTGTTCCTTTCCAGAAAGTGTTCTAGAACTATGTAATAGTGTGTTTTGCTACAAAAAATTGCTTTAGAACAAAACAAATAATATATTTCTCTGTGTTCTGAAACTGTACAATAATATATTTTCCTACTCACAAACCTATAGTAGTGTGTATGTGTGTGCTCTAACCAAAGAAAATCCTGAAACCTTATAAGTTTCCAAACAAGTAAGTAAAAAATAAGTTACAAAATAAGTTTCCAAACATAAATGTTTTCTAAAATCAATGATATCATGGATGCAACAAACCTGATAGTGTTCAAGAACTTTATAACAGTATGTTCTCTGACCAGAAGACGCTCTATAAGTATTCATCTACCAAAATTCAGTTCCAAAGTTCTGTATATGTGGAACATAAAAGTGTAGCTGGAGATAATTTAAACAGTTTATGAGGAGAAGATCCAATTTTCAACATGAACCTAATTGAAATGTTTCTGCTCTGAAAAGGTTTTTAAAAAATGGTTTGCGTTTTGATTCTGCACCTTTGACTGACTATTTAAAACCTACATTTAGGATTTTTGTTTTGACTGACCACAATTTGTGTGATTGTGACTGCATGCTTGTGTTTTAAACCTCTTTGAAAGGATTTTTTTCATAGAACTTTTAACGGTTCCTTCAGATGGAGGAGCCAAATAACATAAGCATAGTAGATTCAATCTTTGTTTCTGTAGAGTGCACATAATGATTTGTAATTGAGGTCTTTATAAAACTTTAGCTGGATGCTTACTTCTAAGTGAAAAGCTTTTAAGGGGTTCAACTTGAAACCTTTGCTGAAAAGTTATATATTTCTCTGTGTTCTGAAACTGTACAATAATATATTTTCCTACTCACAAACCTATAGTAGTGTGTATGTGTGTGCTCTAACCAAAGAAAATCCTGAAACCTTATAAGTTTCCAAACAAGTAAGTAAAAAATAAGTTACAAAATAAGTTTCCAAACATAAATGTTTTCTAAAATCAATGATATCATGGATGCAACAAACCTGATAGTGTTCAAGAACTTTATAACAGTATGTTCTCTGACCAGAAGACGCTCTATAAGTATTCATCTACCAAAATTCAGTTCCAAAGTTCTGTATATGTGGAACATAAAAGTGTAGCTGGAGATAATTTAAACAGTTTATGAGGAGAAGATCCAATTTTCAACATGAACCTAATTAAAATGTTTCTGCTCTAAAAAGGTTTTTCAAAAATGGTTTGCGTTTTGATTCTGCACCTTTGACTGACTATTTAAAACCTACATTTAGGATTTTTGTTTTGACTGACCACAATTTGTGTGATTGTGACTGCATGCTTGTGTTTTAAACCTCTTTGAAAGGATTTTTTCATAGAACTTTTAACGGTTCCTTCAGATGGAGGAGCCAAATAACATAAGCATAGTAGATTCAATCTTTGTTTCTGTAGAGTGCACATAATGATTTGTAATTGAGGTCTTTATAAAACTTTAGCTGGATGCTTACTTCTAAGTGAAAAGCTTTTAAGGGGTTCAACTTGAAACCTTTGCTGAAAAGTTATATATTTCTTTTTAGAACTCATTGTTTCTCACGAATTGTGACAAACTAAAGAACCCTTAATGGCGTGCTCATCATCTTGTTTGAATTTGGTAAAAAAAAAAAAAAAGAAAAAAAACCTGTAAACGGAAGATTCTTTATCACAACTATAACACAGTTTATTTTCATCTCTCGCTGTTCTCTCAGTAAAACATGTCGTACCTGATTGGTATCAAATTTTAATTCGGAGAATATTACAGGATTTGCAGGAGCTGCTCTTCACATGGAACTCATCAGAACAGGGTTCTTGCTGATGCAGCATTTTAATATGAAACTCACAGGTAGAAATAGAGACAAGCTCATATCCACATCTCGACAGCCCCACACCGTTAAATCATTGATAAGAGAAGAAACAATAGAGACACTACAAAATAAGTTTCAAAATAAACTCCACATCGCATGCAGGATGTACTCTTCACTTCCTCCTCTTTTTCTTCTTTCTCCTCTTCCTCTGATTCTTTATTCTACTACTACAGTTTGCATCTGTGAGGGTTTTTTTTTTAACCAAATATTTGAAATTCTTTTTGTGTTTGCATGAAATGTTTCCTGTCTAGACAGCCATATGTGTTTGTGTTTGTTTGTGTGTGTGTGTGTGTGTGTGTGTGAGAGAGAGAGAGTGAGTAAGAGAGAAAGAGAGAGAGAGAGAGAGAGAGAGAGAGAGCAAGAGAGAGAGAGAGACTTTACATTGATCGTTTATCACCAATGCAAAAATAAAAAGGGACAAGGAGTAAAAATAACAAGGTTTCAAAGAAATGACACTGATGGAAACTGGGAGGTCTCTACTCTTTGTGTGTGTGTGTGTGTGTGTTGTTAGTCGGTGCATGGGAATTAATTCCAGATGTTGGTGTTTTCTGCTGCAGACAGAGTCTTTTTACCGACCCTGGCGACGTATCTGTGTACTCCTTTTACATACATAATGATATAAATGGACTTTTCCTAGCTTAGCTCCTGGTTTGATATTAACACTAAAATTAACAATAATCTCTTAATATTAGCTACCATAGGTAACTAGCTATCATAGCTAACATAACTAGCTACCATACTAATCTACTGTAATGGTCAGTGCTGCTGTGTATCAACTGTACTGGCAAATATGCATGACTAGTGATGCTTAGCAACTAGCTTAGCTTATCTACAGTAATGTTGTTTTGGTGCATTAACATGTCATCAACTTGTAGTTGAAATAACAATTATAAATTTTACAGACACTTATCTATTCATGCTAGTTTTCATGTTTCTTCTTATGAACACTGTAAAATTATAAAAGAGAGAAAGAGAGAGAGAGAAAGAAGAGATGCAAAAATGTATTTAATGTATTTTTTATAACATTTAATTGAATGTAAAATCATGTTGCAGCTTTGAAGTGACTCTCACTCAAACTAAGGTTGACTTGAGACAACTTGAAGTCTTTAATTTCTTTCTTTCTTTCTTTCTTTCTTTCTTTCTTTCTTTCTTTCTTTCTTTCTTTCTTTCTTTCTTTCTTTCTTTCTTTCTTTCTTTCTTTCTTTCTTTCTTTCTTTCTGTCTTTCTGTCTTTGTTTTGTTTGCTTTGGAGAACGTTTAGACCAAAACGTAAACTCTGCACCCACACAGTGCACGTGTGAAGTATCAGGAAAACCTCAAACCTCCTCTGAGTGGAACCGAATCAGAAGGACGCCCGAAGCCACATGAAGCAACAAAAAAAAAAAAAACGAAAAAAAAAAAAAAAAAACAGAGGCGAGTCGGGATTTAAACTTCACAGTAAATCAAAGACCTGCTATAAATAGATACATGGATGTGCAAGTGTAGGAAGAAGTGACGCCAGTACTGAGGCAGGGCTAAAGATTTTATAGGAAAGTGGAAACTCTACCCATTTCTCCAGCGGGGCCTTTGAAACCTTTCCCACTTTTTTTTACATTTAAAAATAAAGAAAAGCTGGAGAGTGTGAGTGTAGCCATCATCACCGTGGTACCCAGTGGCCCATTTCATGGCTCTGAAACCGTGACTGTCAAGTGTGTGTGAAAGCCCTGAAGGAACCATGCTGTTCTCCTTAACGTGAGATTATTTAATGTTGTTTTGGAGCATCATGATAGCATGAACTTCTAAGAGAAAACTCGCTAGATTTTCAATCTTCTTATTTTCACTGTACTTCTTGCTATCAATCCACAATTATCAATGCACATTGTCACGCAGTTCCCACACAGTGGCCCATTTCATGGCTCAGATAAACGGGACTGTGGTGTATGTATATATATGTGTGTGTGTGTGTGTGTGTGTGTGTGTGTGTGTGTGTGTGTGTGTGTGTGTGAAAGCCCTGAAGGAACTTGTCTGTTCTTCTTAACATGAGTGAATGAAAAGTGTGTCACCATAATTCAGCTCAGATTATCAGAAAACGTTCTCACTGCTAAGTGTCTCAGCACAGAACCAGATGTGGATCAAAGAAGTGTGGAAATGCAGAGCAAAGTACAAATACACACACACACACACACACACACACACACACACACACACACACACACACACACACACATTCTTCATTCTTCATTCTTCATTCTGTCCACCACACACACAACAACCACTTTATCTTGCGCATGCACACACACACAGAAACAAACACAAAACCCATGAACATTCACATACACACACACGTCACAGCCAGTGAACTTTTTACACACACCACACACACAAAACCAGTTAAAGTTCACACATACACAATAACCATTTAATACATTTTCTTACCAGTTTTAACTGTTATTTTATTCAAATTTAGAGTAACCCCATTGTAAAGTTTTGTTTCATATTCAAAAATATATATATTAGGAATAATTGATGGCATGAGGACGAGAAGAGGAACATAGGTAGGAAATATTTCCACTTTGGAAAGAGGAACATCTTTCATGGGATGACACACAGACGTGTGTGTGTGTGTGTGTGTGTGTGTGTGTGTGTGTGTGTGTGTGTGTGTGTGTGTCGTTTTTCTGATTTGTATCTCACAGACACACACACACACACACACATACACACATACAACTGAGAGGAAGACAGAGCAAGATGACTATGACAGCCATCAATCACAAATCCCGCTCCTGTCTGTCTTTTGCACACCATGAGTGTGATCTGATAAATATTCAGTTCTGTGGGGAATCTGGGAAAATCCAACATACTCCAACCAATCTGACCCAATCTCTCTATATATTATTTACACAGATCAGGCACCTGCTTAATATTGTGTTGGTCCTGATCCATCAAGCATTAACAGCATTAACTTCTTCAGCAGTTTAAACTACAGGAGCTCGTCTGGTGGATCGGACCACACGAATCAGCCATCACTTCCAACGTGCATCATTGAGCCTCAGACGCCGGTTCACCACTGTTCATTCCTTGGACCACTTTTGATAGATACTGACCATTGCAGACCAGGAACTTCCCAAAAGATCTGCAGTTTTGTAGATGCTCTGGCCCGGTTTTCCAGCCATGACAATCTGGGCCTTGTCAACTCAAATCTTTACGCTTGCCCATTTTTCCTGCATCAACATGGAGGACAAAATGTTCACTTGCTGCCTGATATATCCCACCAACTAACAGGTGAAATGAAGAGATCTTCTTCTTCTTTCGGCTTCTCTTATTAGGGGTCGCCACAGCAGATCATCCGTCTCCATACCCCCTGTCCTCTACATCTGCCTCTTTTAAACCAACTACCTGCATGTCTTCCCACACCACATCCATAAACCTCATCATTGGCCTTCCGGTTTTCCTCCTTCCTGGTGGCTCCATCCTCAGCATTCTCCTACCGATATACCCCCATGTCCCTCCTCCATGATGAACAGATAATCAGTGTTATTCACTTCACCGGTCATGATGTTATAATGTCATAATCATGCCTGTTTGGTGTATATAACTATTCTTAGCAACAATGATGAGCAGTAAAGCATCTGAGAAGATACAACAGCAAAACCTTTATATTTATGGCATTTGGGCCCTTTTCCAGAGTGAGTTACACTTGAGCAGTTGAGGGTTAAGGCACTTGCTCAAGGTCCCAGCAGTGGCATTTGAACCCACAACCTTCCATAAAACTTGCTACTTAATTATTAATAATAATAATAATAATAATAATAATAATAATAATAATAATAATTGAACAGTCTTGATGAAATGGAGTATGAAATGAACTTTAAATGATTTATGTTTTTTTGTTGGAAGGTCAGTTATAGATAAACATGTCTAGTAGAGAGATTAGCGCTAGTTTTTCTCTCCTGTGGATTTGAGTTGAAATGGAGGGAATGATTTAATTTCCGACCGAGTTCCTCGACTCCGGCAGGGGTCTGATTGAAATTGTTCGACTTTTTTTTTTTTTTTTTTAAGACAAAGCATCTAAACGGGGTCTTCCTAAATAATGAGCATTAATTTACTCTCCGCATGCCCTCCGGCTCTGTGGCAACTGATTGGATTCGGTATATATTTAATTTTTTTTCCCTCTTTCTCCCCTATGTGCGATTTATTTAGAACAATCTATTTGGATCTCCTGGAGGCCTCAATTTACAACACACAGTGTCAAACTAATTAAAGCACTTCAGGCTTGACTTTTCTAAACAGCACAGCGCGAACGCTGAGATGAGTGACATGAGAGACGGGGAGAACCTGGGCTCTAATCACGGAGCTCAACGTCTAACCCAACAGCTAACATCTGGTGGGCGTCGGCTGTGCTGATTCTGATAAGAACTGTTGAAACATGTGGAACCCATGGTGCAGAGAGTCCGAGTGTGATGCCACTGGGGTTCTCCAGCTGATCTGGTGTCACAGGAGGGGGTGAAGATATCGCTCCTGCTGACTAATCCTCTCAAGAGGAGGGCAGGATTAGCGCTTGAGCTCCCGTAGGCAGCCATTCTGCCACGCCGTGTCACGTTCTGCCCAATTATCTACCGTCTCCAGATCTGCTCTATGGATTCCCAAGAAAAAAACAACAACAACAACAAGAAAACGTCAACCATACTATAGTGTCACATTCCTGGAAGGAGATCTTTCTTCTGACAGCTGCATCTTATTGTATCCGTTATGCCATTATTTTTACATGTAGGTGCAAATTTACATCCTGACTTTTAAAAGGATTAGCAATTATAACTTTATGCAATATTGAACAAAGAACTGGAGCAAATGATGTGTGAAAATGAACAGAAGACAATCGAGGCTCCACTAATGCACCGTTGGAGATCTTATACACATTCAGCAGTTCACCTATCACAGTGTGTGTGTGTGTGTGTGCGTGCGTACGTGTGTGTGAGGCTTGGATGGTCCACTAGGGCGCCGTTACAGCCTTTTTCAATCTGTTTCACATGACAACAACAGACAAAGGATAATGAGACGGGATAGAATATTATAAACATTTCTCATGTGCGTGCAAAAAAAAAGTAAAAATTGGCTTGACTTTAGTGCAGTCTACAAAGCGGGTAGAGGATATGAGTTTAGCGGAGCGCTGTGTGAGTTAGCGGGGTGAAAAAGTCAACATGGTGCTGAGGGAGGAGTTTTCTTAAAATGCTGTGTTAAAGTGAGTAATAAACACAGTGTGGTGCTGTTATTAGAATAACATCATAATAATAAAGCTGAGTTACTGTTCCTCCTTCCCTGAGTCTCACATCATTTACAGGAACGTTAGTTCCCATTGTCACTTACATTGTAGCAGCTAAAAACTGTCATTACCTCAACACTCTTTAGTTATTCTTTCACATGTCATGTTACATAAAATACCCAAAGATTTGTAAACTCTGTCATCCTGAAGATAACAAACTGAAAGATACAACTTTACCTCTGATTGCTACAAAGCACTGACACTGGAGACTCCTTCCATAACCATCACATTGAAACATTTTAATGCTTTTAAATTGGTGTATTTTTGCTATTTACACATCGCTGTGAATGAGCTGTTACCATAGATACAATAACAAATTAGAAGGAACGCATTCATATAAAAAAGATACATTATAAAGAAAACAGAAAAGAAAGGATGAACAGATGAATGAAAAAGAAATAATTTAGGTTAAGATGTGAGACAACAAAAAAGAAAGAAAGAAAGAAAGAAAGAAAGAAAGAAAGAAAGAAAGAAAGAAAGAAAGAAAGAAAGAAAGAAAGAAAGAAAGAATTTTGGACAGTATGAAAAGAAATAATAATTAAAAAGTTAAAAGGAAAAACCCACAGATATTGAGCAAAAGAAGGACCAAAAGAAAATTAGAAATTCATTCAAACAAATAAAGAAAGAAAGAAAGAAAGAAAGAAAGAAAGAAAGAAAGAAAGAAAGAAAGAAAGAAAGAAAGATTAAGTAGTAGTAAATGTACAGTTACAGTAGAGTACAGTAGTCGAGTGCTAAACTGGTGGCTGTAATCTCCATTGCTTATTAGCCCCATATAACATCAAAGTTGTATTAATGATCAGCTGTGTGTGTGTGTGTGTGTGTGTGTGTGTGTGCAGCGTGTTTCATCTGTACTGTGCTTTGAGAGAAAGCTTAGCCTACTTTCTTCTCTCCTGCTGCTTTTCTCATCATTTCCTCTTCCACAGCTGTGTTGTTTGTGAAAGAACAGGAGGAGAAGAAAAGAACGAGGGAGAGGAAGGAGTTCGCCACTTTGTTAACTTTGTGTCAGCGGTGAGAGTTTAAAGCGGGTCAGGCGGTTGACGGCTGTCTAGACGCTTTTTTGACAAGCAACAAAACAAAGACAAAGCAAAACCTCGTCCTTTTCAAGTCACCTGAAAAACAGCATTTGGAAAAGCTATGGTTCAGTTCACTACATTTCAGCAGAGTTTTTTTGCTCTGACACTTGGAGAGTGGAGAAAGAAAAATAGCCGGAGATTTAGAACAGATGAATGAAATAAATGAAATGCTGAAACGTCCTTAGACCAAGAAAAATCAGTCAAATTTCGCTTTACCTTCAGTTCTGTCAGGAGAACTAATGGGTTTTAACTCAAAGCATCAACATTTCTAAAAAATGTGTGTGTGTGTGTGTGTGTGTTTACTGAGCTTTTTTTTTAAATTACTCAAAAATATCAATCAGCAGGAAACCTGTACTGAGCTGAAAGTGGATTTAATACTAAAATTCCACACATCAATATTCTGATCTCTCAGACTACACACTTAAGCTTTATTCAGCAGTCCAAAACAAAGGCAATGCCAGCTATGCTTTGGTTTGATCTTGAAGCGCATATATCTGTCTATTTTAGGCTAAAATTTAATAAGTAAATAATTTTATTTAAAACGTCAAATTCCTTCATTATTCACAAATGGCTTATATGGAAGACTGAATAGTTTTATGGAATAAATTAAGAAAGTTTTTCTGTAAAAGTGTTGCAAGATTAAATGATCCTTTTCACCATGAGCATGTTTCCTTTACAGTAGAGCATCAAATTAACACAAACACTGAGTTTACAAATCTGCACAGTAAATTAATAGTGTGATAAAATCTCAAACACATTACCATTTCATCACCTCCATTTAGAATCTCCTTGTTTCATTAATGGTGCTCAAGTAACAGTCAGAGCTCGATATATAATCATCAATTGTACAATAACAGGATGTGCTGGATCAAGTGCTGTTCTTTGTGCTGTTGAATAATGAGTGTGGAAGCCATTTTGTTCAATTAGATGAGTGATTCATGTGAGAATTACAACTAGGACCACATTAATCACGTGCACTAATATATTAGCTATATAGAACACTCCAATTAGATTTATTTTACCATTATGTATCACATATTTTCTCACTCAGATATCATTGTAATAGTGTTTTTCTTTTCTTCTTCTTCTTCTTCTAGTCCATTCCCTGATATTTTTTGGTGTAAATTAGAGTGTTTGTGTGTAAAGGGTTTAGTGTAAAACTTTGTTTAAAATTCTTCTACTCAAAACAAACCTCAGAGGTATGAACAATTTCACTAGTCTGAATAAAAAAAATGAAATAATAACACTTAAGGAGCTGCATAACACGATTCTGAATACCAGGATCTTTCCCCCTGTAATGACAACATTGATGTTAATTTTCACACACTGTCACATGCAGACTGATCTCTTTTCATTTTTCAACTGTGAGGTTGCTTTTGATAGTTCGAGTTCTCGTGTAGAATTTCATGGCATAATATGCTAAAAAGACACTTTCGCATAATCACATGAGAACGTGTGAGTTTTCCGTAACAGAGGAGTCATGGGATATCCAAAAGAATGTGATCTGTATTCAGATCTTTTTTTTTTGTGCGTGTCTTGACACAGTGGCGCCGCTTTTCTTTAGGATTATTCGCTTTTCTCCTTCTCATTACTGTATCTCTTTGGACAGGTGACCTAATTCTGTTCTCATTCATCCAACTCATTAGCACAGCTATTGAAATCACACATACACACACACACACACACACAACACTAGCAGCGAGTCTTTTCCAGCTTTGTTTTCGTAGCCAGGACTTGGAGAGACGTGATGTATGTCAAGGCCGGGACTTTAGGACTTCATTGCTGGCATAATACATTTCTAATTCCCTGCCTGTGTAAATCACCAGCTGTGAATCGGATATTAATTTTGAGAGTGTAAAGGAGCCAGAGAGTGAGTTATACGGTTTGTGAGATGGATTACTGCATGAAAGGCATGACTGTCCTCGTTTTATTGCTGTCAGGGAAAAAAATATGCATATACATTTTTTTTTCTGTCTTTCTCTGCCTGTCTATGTAATTGATTAATCAAAAGTGAAAGCAAGTGTGTCTACAGCAAAGGTGTGATTTCTTTATGGACACATAACCGATACATGTGTTTACTCGCCAGCATCCAGATATGAATTGTTTATTGATGCACACAAAGAGAAGCCTGTAGAGGGCTGCAGGCAGGGGAAAGAAAAAAAAAAAAGACTGTAATTCCAAATCCAATCTCACACAGAGGTCGCACAAAAAAAAAAAAAAAGAAAAAAAAAGCTTGTCATTCAAATGGAACAACCGGACCGAAACCCCGAGAGGAGAATTTCCATAACAGAGCTGAGGAAAATGCAAAAATGTCTCTGTGTGTTTCACTCGCTCACCTCTGATCATTTCATTTCATTCTCAAACTCACAACAACATCCAGCAGTGCGAGACCGGAAAGCTGTCCTCGCACAGCAATACGGTGTGGACCGCTTTCCAAATTAACATGCAGGTCCTGAGATAGGTACTCTAACTCTCCAGAGATAATACTATTCTCTTGGGACAAAAACCAGCCTCTTACATTTGAAAAGGCACTAAAGAGTCGTTTTAATAGAAAAAATTTACTTTTTTTGGCTGGTTAACTAGCATGCTATGATATTTCAAATGACCACTAAGCAAGAAATCTCACATGCACAGCATACTAATACCATTGATATACATTCTGACTCATCGATAATTGTTCTATAGCACTTTCACCAAGAGTGTATTTACGTTAACATGCTTTATTTAAGATAGATTTGAGATGGTGAGGAGACTTGTAGCTAATTTACACATATATTTCACTATCCTGCTAATTAGCCATTTTGCTGAATTGTTTTCAGCTTGAAATGATCTTGCATTAGTTATAGAGTTTAAAAAATGTTAGCAAAGATGGTAAAGTAGAACTCATGAGTGCACAAAATTTCTTGTTGATTGTTTTCCTATTGCAACATAATACAAAGAGTAAGTATGCATGAATATATGTAAACGCTTTATAGGGGGCTCAGGGGAAAAAAAAGGAAATATAAGCTAATCTGTCCTTAAAATGCATGCTATTCGCAATAGACATGGTAATGTAATTATCTTATATGCTAGCTAGCTAGATTTGATCATTTTCAAACTTATTGTTTGACAAACAAAATTGTCTTAGTATATTCATTATTGTGATCTGTCAGAGTTATTTTCTAAAAAAGCAATGCTTACCACAGATTTATTTGAAATCAGGGTGTAATCGTTTCTATAGTAACGACTCAATCAAAGCTTTCTGTAAAAGAAATTGGTTTATAAAACAGTTAATGCTAAACCAATAACTAACTTCTCAGACATCTTCAGGACAGAATTTCCTCTTCTTTATAGTTTCTCAGTATTATGACACGCTCTATCGTGTATCGTATATCACTTCACTTCTTTCCCCATCAGGAACACAATGGCCTTTCTTCACTCATCCTCCTCTTCAGCACCCCTGTGTCCCTGTCCTTTACCCTGAGGGACAGAGTTAGGATTATATTTGGATAAGTTTTTACTCTGCCACTCGTCTCGTTTCTTCATGAATTGCTTTTCTCCCTCGAGACACCATTTAATCAGAGCTTCAACATTCATTACCACTCAATGAACCAATTGTCTTTTTTTTCCCCCCTCCTCTTCTTTCTTTCTCTTCTGTTCTTTATTTCTGAGCTGTCTTTGTTGCCATTCATGGGATGTTTCTGTCTTTCATCTCCTTCGTCTGTAAGCTGTCTCGCTTTTATTTCAACTTTAATTACTAACAGAGAGAGAAGATCCCAACTCGAAATGACTCAATCTGTTCAAAACCTCCATCCATTTCATTGTGTTATAGAAAATGTCAGGAAGTTAATAAGAATATCTAAAGAATAATTTGTATATTTGTAAGTGGATTAGTCAAATAACTCTGTGAAGAAAATTAGTCTCAGTGTGTCATGTTAGCATAGTGACGATATTTTATTTATTTATTTATTTTAATTGGGGCCAGTACACACAGGTAAATGGAAAATGAAGGGTGGGGGGGGGGGGGTCATGGAAAGAATAATACTCAGTAATAAATATATAACATTATTTATGTTTATTAATATTAAATAAAATCTGTGTGTGTTTAGTTTAGCTAACAGTTGAACATGAATGTCTCAGTTAGATAACATCAGGTGAGAATTGATTTATTAGAGCTGGGAGTTAAACATCATAAAATAAACTTATATAGACATTTGTGAAATATTATATGTTGTATGTGATATTCTCATTTTTTTATTTATTTATGTTTAAAATATTTATTTTTGTAAACATTAATTAACAGAATAATTACAAAAATGCAACACCTTTTATCAATACATACATACATACATACATACATACACACATACATACATACATACATACATACATACACATACATACATACATACATACACACATACATACATACATACATACATACATACATACATACATATAGTCTTTTAAAGTGTCTTTTTATTTGTTGTTCTTTGTCTCATTCTTATGTAAAAAATCCTCATGGATCTTTGCAGAACTTCTAAGCTGGAAAAGAATTGGCTGGCATTGTAAGTTGTGTTCATTTGTTTTGATAAATAAATAAATAAATAAATAAATAAAAAACTAAATGTGAATTACGATACCATCAGAAAAAAGAGAAAATAGCATTTATTGTTACTGAGCACAAATAGAAAATTACTTTATTTGATATAATTTTTTTTAATATTTCTTTAATCGCAATGTGTAATAAACAAAATCTGATGATGAATGCCCTGCCATGAACAATATTTTAGGGGCAGGGTTATGCATTGCTGATTGTTCAGTAATAAATGTCTGAAGATTTGGTGTGCTATAACATTGAAAGAAGAAGGACATGTGTCAGTCTCCCATTTACTGTCACTTGCTAAAAAATAGGAGTATCTAAAATATTTCATGTAAATATATATTTTTTTGAAGATACCTAATTTATAATAAAAACAGATGAATGCAACATATAATCTCATTATTAACATATAACTGGAAATTTTACAAAAAAAGAAAAAAACACTGTGCTAAAGTTTTAAAGGGTTTTGAAGTTGTAGTGAATTTCTAGACTTATTTATTTTAAAATAATTAAAATTTAAAGCGTCAGATGTTTTATTGAACTGTGAGATTAAAATCGAATGAATCAAAACAAGCAAATTACATTTCCTAAGGATCATTAACATCTTATTTGTTGTATTGTTGCTAAGGTATGCTTATGCAGTGTTTCTGTAATGTGAAAGAACTCAGGATCCTGGAATAAAACCAGGTTTGTGGCGAAACAGTATTTCTGTGCATGTGTACGCTCTACCTGTCCATGTTCGCTCTATTGTTTTTGCTTTTACAGAAAGATGCTTTGTTTTGTCAGTCTTGAAGGTCAGTGCAGGAGGAATGTGCCCTAGGAACGTTAAAACAAAGCCAGTGCTAAGACTCTGAATCTCAAACGAATACGCAGGCGCTTCATTGTTTCTCAGGATGCTCAGCCCTCAAACCACTGAAGCATCCGGAACCTTCCTGTAAATTTCACTTCACCCTTCTCTGTGAGTGGCTCTAATCAGAATTTCAGCTCAGCTGGTTTGGTGATGCTGACCTCACAGATCTTCAGGCTTCAGCAGAGCAGTTCTGAGTTATTCAGGAGACAGGGAAAAAAAAAAAACCTTAACTTCCTGACTGAATAATCACAGCTGTTTCTCAGCAGTTTCTCACAGGTAACAATTTAAATCCTGGACAATCAAGTAAACATGACTATTGGAAAATAAATTACATCTGAAAATAAAAACACACATGGAAATAAGGTGGACTAAATTGAATAATGTTATAAATAAAAAATATTAAAATTGCATGAAAAAAAATAAGTGTAAAAACTATTAAATGTGTGATGTGAAATATGGATTGGTTACACTGAGTCTGGAGTGGTTATGTTAAAAATTGGAATGGTTACATTAAGTGTGAAATAGTTATGTTAAAGATTTAATGGTTACATTAAATATGGAATGGTTACATTAAATATGAGATGATGATAAATGATGTGGAATGGTTATGTTAAGTGCGGAATGGTTACAGTAAATGTAGAATGATAATGTAAAATGTGAAATTGTTATATTATGTGAGGTATGGCTATGCTAAATATGGAATGGTTACGTTAAGTGTAAAATAATTATGTTATATGGAATGGCTACAATAAATGTAGAATGATATGCTAAATGTGCTTAAATGTTATGTTAAAAATGCCATTAACTGGGACTTGGTTTTAAAGTGTGAAACAGGAACTTGGAAATGCGTTTTATAAAACATTAACTTTAAACATTAAATCTGGCATTTACTTGCAGAACAGCCAACGCTGTGACTCACGGTTTGCTAATGCTGTTCCTAACTAATGCTATCAGTGCAGAGAGATGAGAGAGAAAGTCACTATGGCTGATGTTGGAAGCTAAAGTTTCTTTAACGCAAAAACATCCCACCGGTATGAAACGTCTGAAAAGTTTTCCATTTAACTTTCATCTCCTTCTTTTATCCAGCAGCTATCAAGAATTACGGAATCCTCCTCAGCTGCCGTTAGCGTAGATGCTGTTTGACACATTCCTCAAAACGTCCAAGACAGCCGGAGCTCCAAGCCTGATGGGCAACGTCTGGATCTTATCGAACGGTGGCTATCAAGAGTCACAACAAGCCTCTTTATCTCACTGCAACACACACGTCCTACTACAGTGAGCGAGAGTGAGAGAGAGAGAGAGAGAGAGAGAGAGAGAGAGAGAGAGAGAAAGATCAGCTTATTGGATCAGGAAGAATAAAAATGACGTTCTTTAATAGGTTGCTTCTCTACCACTCCACTCCACAACTCTGTATAACAGATCGCAGGACATGGATGAAGAAAGGTAATTTTATGCTGCTTTAGGAGGTTAAACATCTTACACAGAAAACTGTGAACCAAACATGCTCAGTGTAATATTAGGACCCACCCATCCATTTCAACATTCTCATATAATATGTTTGTCTGGGAAATGAACATCACATGGAAAATTACACAACACAAATCTGGCTTTAGATCTGTAAATGTTGAAACACATGCTATCTGATTTACATTACTGAAAACACACACACACACACACACACACACACACACACACACACACACACACACACATCTGATTAAAATTCCTGAACACACATGTTCTTTGAATACATTACTGAACACTTGCGCGTGCGCACACACACACACACACACACACACACACACACACACACACACACAAAACCCTGATTAAAATTACTGAACACATGTTCTACACATGACTGAACACACACTTACACATACACAGCATCTGTTAAAATAATTACTGAACACACACACACAAACACACACACACACACACACACACACACACACACACACATATATATATATATATATATATATATATATACACAACACAAAACCACTGAAATTACTGAACATGTATATTGTGCAAATACTTTTCTGAACACACACTTACGCAAACACACACACACACACACTTACAAACACACAGGCGCACGCACACACACACACACACACACACACACACACACACACACACACACAAACAACTCCTGATTAAATTTACTAAACACATGACACATGAATACATGAACACACACAGACACACATACAGCATCTCATAAAAAAAAAAAAAAAAAGAAATACTGAACACACACACACACACACACACATACACAAACACACACACAAAGCAGGTTTGAGGTGTTTTTATCAAGTAGCATGTATCCTTTATATTCTTTGTCACTGTGAGTGTAACTGTATGTAGTGGCCGAGCATTTGCCCTCCTCCCATTGGTGGATTTTAGAGGAGTATCCAAACAGCTCTCACACTCAGAGTTTAATCACAGATTTCTCACACTGACAGATACTTTATCGTCAGCCATCTCTGATGTCAGTGGTGTTGAATCGGTGTCAGTATGCACTTCAACACACTGAGCTCTACTCTCACGACCAAGAATTCATTTCAGACATGATTTTTGAAAAATCACGCTGAAACTCATACAACTTAAAGCCGGATTTAGATCTGTAAATGTTGAAAAAAGATTTGTTCTGTGCGTGTGTGTGTGTGTGTGTGGGAGAGAGACTGTGTGTGGGATGTCATCTGTGTCCAGACACACACAATACATTTCTTCAATAAAACTCCATTACACAAACTGCACAGTGAAAGCGCTTCATCGTTTCAGCCTTATTAAAGTTAATCTTATCGACGTTCGAGTTATCTCTGGAGGATTGTAGCGATTTAGCTGAACGTCTTGTCTGCTCTCGTTGATTGGAGGTGTTGTTTTTTTTGTTTCTTTTTATTTTTAATGGAAAGCTGCATCGTATTATGATGGGATTTTATGTCAGTTTGTTCATCCGAGCAGAAACGGCTGCTGAGGGAGCCTCCTTGTGCGCCTCGGCTTCCACGCATCTGGGTTTTATATTGCTGTTTCTCTGAGATGAGTGTTCTTTTGTGTGATTATAAACATTATTCCACTTCACTGAGACATAAAATAAAGATTTCAAGGTGCATTAGCTTTAGTTTTTCTCTTATTGCTAATTAATCAAAACGAACAGCAGGCAGTGCGCCGAGCGTGCCACAGACATCCTTTTATACGGTGGAATTGTCGCAAACTTTACACCGCTGTTGGAAAAATCAACATGCTCTGATGAGAGGACTTTATAATCCATAATTCATATTTGGACAAGAAACAACGATGGACAGAGTCGTATTATAGTCCTTCCACTCCCCGTGGAAATCATCAGGGTACTTATCATCAGTTGCTTATTTGCATAATGGAAAACTTACTCAAAGCCATTGGTTGCTCCATCTTCAGAAAATCTGCAGCTCTTACTGGCAAAGGACATTATTTTTTATCTGTTTAGAGTTGCATTTATTGCTATAGAACAACCACAAAACAAGTTATCCTGAGTTATGAAGTTTTACCTAAAGAATGGAAGCTGGACTTGGATTTTATCTGGCCAAGTGAGGAAAAAACATGTACAGCTTTGCCCCTGTCTTAACAACAAGCATTGCATTAGCCACCATGGTAACACACACCTACACACACACACACACACACACACACACACCTCACACACACACACACACACACAAATCATTAACACAACAAGCTGATATGATTGATAATTAATGAGTTTTTAAAGCATTAAAAAGATTACCAGAACATGGGAATCTATATGTTTAACAGGACAATCCAAAGTTGGTATTTCAATGTCATGAGCTAATTTGCATACTAATTTACAATCCACCAATTAAAATACGATATGTCTTAAAGGAGTGTGTTTTACAGCAGTTGCATTTGATTACAAATAACATCACCATAATAATCTTTTGGTATTGCTCTGTATTTCTGTTTTTATACATTTTTATAACCTTTATATCTTTATAACCTTTGTATCTCTGTAAAGTTCATTTGGATAATGTCTACTGTTTAAAGCACTATATAAATAAAACTGAATTAAAAAAAGTTTTGAAAATAAAAAGTGGAGATTTATCACAGACCCAAGCGGATGTTCTGGAGATCGGTTTCAGAAATTCGATATGAGAGCTTTTCATTATATTTTACAATAAAAAAAAAACCTGAGCAGAGAGTTTAAACAACAAACAAAATCATAAAATAATTACAAAAAGTAATATTCCAATCAGATTAAATTACACATGAAAGAATAAAACATCAAAAATGTGCCTCTGATGTTATTCGCAGTGAAGCACACCATTTGTGATTAATTAGACTCAGAATTTGCTGCTGCTGCTCCCATGGGTGCTTTACAAACTGGGGTGTATTTAATTTTGAAATTATAAAAAGGATGCTTTGAAGGATTAAACCACTTCATACTACCACTTGAGTTCTGGATTGGTCAGAAGGTGATAATTCATTATCTAGACCAGCATTTCTTACAGTTTCAGCTGCAAATCACTGGTTCCTAAAGCACTCATTTTAATGCAATATCACGTCTACAGCAACAGCTCAATCACAGGAACGTGTTCAACGGACACTCCACCCATAATATAAAGAGATTGAAATGATTATGGAACTATCTGTCCACACAGCATGTTTAGGAGCAGTATGAACAGTAGGTGGAGAATAGATAATATACATGAAGATTAATCTTAATAAATATACAAATAATAAGTCTACCAAGTACCAAGCATTTAACAAGCAAAAATCTCTCGAACAACATCCCATACCACCACTTTCCATGTCTTAACACTACCTTTTTTTGTTTTAATACTCGAAGCTCCACCTTTTTTGGGACATCACGATTACTGATTGGTGCATAAATTTTGTATGATCAAGCCAATGAATGAAAATAACACCTGTAATTAGGAAAGAGAAAGCATAAGGTTGAGAGAACAACAAAAAAAAGGAAAAGAAACAAACAAACAAAACAAAAGTACCAACAAAATTAAAAGAGCCAATGTCTTCATGTTTCACAACTAGAAGTAGTTAAAACGGATTAAAATGTAGTTGTGTCCCTTTTAAAATAAAAAAAATAAATAATTGATAGTTGACAAAGGAATGAAACCAGTGCCATTGTGCTGTTAGAGAAAAATAATCACTTTAGCATGGTAACTCTGCTTCATCACCACTCACTAAAACTTTTAAAACATTAAAAGCCTTCAACCCGACAGTTTTCCAAGACTTTTTTTTTTTTTTGCTTGGCTCGGCTCTTTTTCATCAGCACACAATGAGTAACTTTAATGGAGTTTTAATAGTCATCATGATTGTTACTGTAATTTTCTTTTCACTGATAATGTAGGAATTGTGTGTCAAAAAAAAAAGAAAGTGCGTAGGACAGTTATGCAAAACGGGACATAAATAATTCATGAGCAGGCCGTCATCGAGAGCTTCTTATAAGGAAATAAGTGATGATTAGAGCAAGAACAGCCCATTAAATCATCCAGAACATAGACCTGGCTATAGCTTTTTTCTCTCTCCCCCACCACCACCTCTCGTACACACACAAACAAACAATTCTTACTTCATATAAACACCACAGGTGCCTACAAGCAACCTGATTGCCTACATCAGAGATCATAATTTTATTAGTACTTGATTTATAAATATTGGGCCCTCACTGCAGAGTAGCATTGCTGGTGGTAACTGAGCTCTGTGTGTGTGTGTGTGTGTGTGTGTGTGTGTGTGTGTGTGTGTGTGTGTGTGTGTGTGTGTTCATTCAACATGCTCGCATTGTCCTTTTATTAAAAGTACTTCCTGTGCAATGTCCTTCTCATTTCCTTCCCTCGGGTTTTTGCCAGCACTCCGGGGCCGAACGCTGACACGAGAATGAAACTAAAAGCAGAAAATCTTCACCGTGTGTTTGACCTCGTTTTCTCGCAGGAGACCGTAATTCCCATCGATGCTGTTCATGCGACAGAATGAATTTTGCACAGAACGGCACTTTTACAGTTTTAAGCATTAAAATGACAATTGGACTATTATGTCTGAAATAAGTTAACTAATCATTTTTTTCCCTGCATTTTTGTTGGAGTTTTATCTCTGATAAAACTTTATCTTCTTTCAATTTCACACACTTAACAATTTGTGGAGCTGATCTGACAGACAGTTCACACCATTGTGATTTTTTTAAATGATTGTAATCTTCATTATCATCGCCAAAACATTGTATTCTTAACAACATAGCATGCGAATCAATGAAGAGAATTACTGTACTATTGAGCATTGAATAGAATAGGAGTTATTCACATTATAACAATAAGCTGATTCGATATGAGATATAATACTGCAGTAATAATGGGTTTACTTGTAAGCTTAAGGTTTAATTAAGGTACTTTTGGATAAATTTGTGCAAGCATTGCATGAGAGTGCAAAAGTTTGCACACGCTCTGGATCTGTGTAAATATCTCCTAAAAGTGTATTTTTGTCCTCTTAAGAATCTCATAATAAATTGTTTATTAATTTGAATAATTTTTTTTTTATATATGAAATGCATAAATGGAAAATCATTCCCTTATTGGAAAATAAATAACACAGTCAGTGCAAGCTGGATGAGGATGGTTTCTCTTTTGAGTCTGATTCCTCTCATACCATCTCAGGAAGGTTTTTTTGCCATCGTTGCCAGTGGCTTGCTCAACAGGGATAACCTTATAAGGAACAAACTTACCGTATTTTTTGGACTATAAGCCGCTATTTTTTTCCCACATTTTGAACTCCGCGGCTTAAACAACGAAGCGGCTTATTTATAAATTTTTCCTGGGTTTTTCCCGGTTTCACAAACTTCAAGCCAAAAAACTGAGACCCATAACTTTAGACCAATTAAATTTCCGAACGGAAATGAAAAAACGCACCTCACCTGTGTTCTGAGCTGCACGGCTTCGGGAGAAAAAAAGGTCTTTTTTTTTAATGCACGACGATGCCAAAAGAAAAACTCCCGAGAGAAATAATTGGGAAAGGAAGGAGGAAGACAGTGAACAATGACTTTCTTGGTAGGCTACTGTTTAGATACAAGCCGTTGTAACACACTGAGTCAGGGTGAAGGGAGAGCTCGCTAACTCCAGTTGCAACAGAAATCTTATAAGCACAGACAGGTTTCCAAAACCTGCTTTTTTATTTTTCTAGGCAACAGCGTTATGGGTTAGTCAAAGAAACTTAGAAATGAGCATCAGAAAATAATAAGGACATAATCCTCGGCCTTGCCCACATGCAGTAATAGTGGAAAAATGCGGCGGCAGGCTATTCCGAAAATGCCGCTCTGCTCTTAAAGGAGCCACAACATATTTCACCCATGTAACAGACACTGTCGTTAAAGCCTGTGTAAAGATCATTCATTTCAATTATAGACAGGTGCGGCTTATTTATGTTTAAAATCAAAATCTTTGTCAAATTCAGTGGGTGCGGCTTATATATGGGTACGCTTTATAGTCTGGAAATTACGGTATCATCACTAAACATATACATTCCAACTTTATAACCATTTATATCTGTAAAGCTGCTTTGGGACAATGTCCATTGTTAAAAGTGCTATACAGATTATTCAGAATTTAAAAAACTATAGGTGTCCTCTCATGTTCACTAAAATTTAAAGTATTCATTTTTGTTTACCCTTTTGGTATTTAGAACAAGTGTTCACTATTTAAGATATAAAAAGTGTTATTGCTTTTGTTATCATTGCTTCCTAGTACACTGATACAAATCTTTTGTTTAGGTCAGCCACATGCAAATTTTATAAACTTCACTCTAAATTTGTACTTTTTGTTTGGACAGTTTATTTATATTCATGACTCATGGGGGATGCAAACTTTTACACCCAACTGGATTCCAAAATCTCAGGGAACACTGATCTGCTTGAGAGACATCTTTATTAGTATTGTTTATTTTGTCAGTGGGGCAGATCTTAAGTTAAGCTCAACTAGCCAAACTGTAAACCATAATGACATCACTGTTATTAGCTAATTTTGGCTAGCTGTAATGGAGTTAGTATGATTTTAGCTAGCTACTGTTAGTGTGTGCTAATTTGGCTAATCAATTATTCAATGTCAAAGCAGCTTTACACAGATAATGTGGTGATAAAAAGTGTAAGTTTGTCCCTGATGAGCAAGCTTGTGGCGACTGTGGCAAGGAAAAACTCCCCAAGATGGCATAAGCAAGAAATTTTGAGAGGAACCAGACTCAAGAAGGAACCATCCTCATCTGGGTTGCACCGAATGTCCATTTATTGCAGATATAAGATATATGGTGATCAGAAGCAAACTGTAGTCCTGAGTTAATGTAGCAGACTGTTGACATTAACTACAGTCCAATCCATCCTCAAAGCTTCCGTTCTTACTCCGTAATTCCACGGAACCACCCAAGGTGTTGATTAGAAACCGTCCCCAGCTGCACAGAGTGGCCTCCAAATGAAGAGCACACTATCCAGAGGCAGGCCTGGATGAATCCACGGGGGAAGAGGGGCAGGAAAAGTGGTCACAGTTGGATGTTGGGTTACGGTATACCGGTACTAAAGTACTAAAGATACCAAAGCTTCAAATTACATGGAAACGTTTATTCAACAGAATTATCAGTACAGTAGTAGCATAAAAAATATGTAAGGAAGTTAATACTATCAAAATTACAAAACATACAATATTCACATATTTGTTTTTATTCATGTAATGTTTCCACTCCATCTTGTCATTAGTCTAGTGTCACTTTTTTTGTTTCTGTTCAGGTAATGTACCCAACCCTATCGCATTATTGGTTTTAGCCTTCAAGTGTGAGTTTATTCACAAGTATTGTAATAGTTAATTCACAAGTATGTAACTCACGTATGCAGTTACCCCTTTGTTTCCATTTTTCAACTGTGAAGTAGTGCATTCTCTTTTGCTTTGTGGTCCATAAAAAATCTCTTGCTTCTGTTCATCCTTGTCTTGCCTTTGTCACTTTGTTTACTGACCACCTGACCTGTGCCTGTTCTCGTTTGTGCATTTAGATTACGTTCTAGTTTTGATTGCTTTGGATACTACATGAAATTAATTGTTTCTTTTTATTTGCTGGTTTCAAATGGCAGTGTTTTAGAGGGGGTGCGGTTTTTGACAAAGGATATATAATATCTCCAAACACACAAAATCAATTCATCTACTCAGATCTATTCACTGAATGCTAGAGTTTGCAAATAAAAAAAAAAACACAGCTAAGGTGAATGGACCGAGGTCTTGATGTGACATACTCTTTGACTGGATGTTTATGTAATGCACTCAGTCTGAATATAATAATAATAATAATAATAATAATAATAATAATAAGTTTAATTTATATAGCGCCTTTCCCAAGCTCAAGGACGCTTTACAGAGTACAATATTTCAAGGCAGATGAAATATAATGAACATACATGAACATAAACATATTCGTCGGACATTTGCCCAGGACGAAGGATCACATGCAGCTGCATGAGTTAATAACAGAGACAACACAGACACAAAAACATACAGAACAAGAGAAGGAACACTACATAATACATGAAACATACACCACATTTCAGGAAAATGAAGGACTCCTAACACATATGCATTGACTGATAGTGGAGGTTGAAAAGGTGGGTCTTAAGCCTTGATTTAAATTCAGTCAAAGTGGTGATGGTTCTGAGTGCAATTGGTAGGGAGTTCCATAGTATTGGAGCAATGACAGAAAAGGATCTGCCACCCGCAGAGGATAGACGGAATCTAGGAACCCATAGAAGTTCAGAATTTGAAGACCGGAGTGATCGTGAAGGAACATAGGATGAGAGAAGATCAGAAAGATAGGGGGGAGAAAGAGCATTTAGTGCCTTATAAGTGAGCAGTATGATTTTATATTTTATGCGAGATGAGACTGGGAGCCAGTGAAGATCAAATAATATAGGGGTAATGTGGGCAGATTTTTTATTGGAGGTTAACATTCTGGCAGCCGAGTTTTGTATGTACTGTAAGCGTGAGATTGAGTGAGCTGATAAACCAGAGAAGAGTGAATTGCAGTAGTCGAGGCGGGACGTAATCAGAGCATGCACTAATATTTCTGCATCATTTCTGCAGATAAAAGGTCGAAGTTTGACAATGCGTTGCAGGTGAAAAAAAGGCGTTTTAGAGAGGCTGCGAATATGGGCATCAAAGGATAGTGAGGGTCGAGTATAATACCTAAATTTCTAACAGTAGCTGAGGGAAAATCGCAGTAGCATCCAGATCAAGACTAAAGTCCACAGAGTTGTTTTTTATTAGAGATGGGGGTCCAGTTATCAGAATGTCGGTTTTACCCAGATTCAAGCTAAGAAAATTTGAGTGTAGCCATTGTTTTAACTCGCTAACACAAGAGGAGAGTGAGGATTTTACATTAGCAGAATCTGGTTGACAAGCAGTATATAACTGAATATCATCAGCATAACAATGATAACTAAAACCATGTCTGAATGATGTTGCCAAGTGGCTGAATGTACACAATGAATAGTAATGGGCCAAGAACAGAGCCCTGTGGGACACCCTGTTTAAGTAAGACAGTAGGAGATTTGGAGTTGTGTATGGAGATGTGATATTGCCTGCCTGTGAGATAGGAGGAAAACCAGGATAGTGCAGAGCCTGATATGCCAAATTCGCTAAGCGGAAAGTAAGATCTTATGACAGACAGTATCAAAGGCAGAGCTGAGGTCTAATAACAGAAGTATAGTGAGACTACCTGAGTCTCCAATGAGTAAAAGATCATTAACAACCTTTACTAGCGCAGTCTCCGTGCTATGCTGTTGGCGAAAGCCAGACTGGAGAATATCTAAGAGGTTGTTACCAGCTAGGAATGACTGCAGCTGGGAGGCCACAGCCTTTTCCATGATCTTTGATACAAATGGCAGGTTGGAAATAGGGCGGTAGTTGGATAAGTCTGCCGGGTATATATATAAGGTTAATAAGGTGTATGTATATATATATATATATATATATATATATATATATATATGACCTTTTTGCGGCTGTGAAACCTGCTATGAGTCATCATCACTGGCTCCGAAACATTTCTCATATGAAGGGTGTCAATGGAGAGTTGCCCGTTGTAGCCGCACTGTTTTTGCTGAGGTGTAAAAGTGGCAGTGTGGAGAAACTGAAGGTGTGATAGGAGTTGATGTTGAATAAATGATGACAGGAAGAGTTGCTGCTTTTCTAGAGATTCAACAGAACAGTAGTGACAATGAAAGATGGTTAAAATTTAAAGAACGCTGGGTTGGACACACGCACACTCAGATACACTCATGCACCACAGGGCTAAATTAGTGTGCACACATTTCACCTTCTCTGTCACTGCGAAACAATAATGAGCCGTTGTGCTAGCGACTCAAACCTGCTGTGAAACTTTCATGAGCTCTGACTATGTCTGTAAAAATCCCTCAAATAAAGTTGGAGACTCTCCGTATTATCATCATTGAAGCGTCCCAATGTCCCTCAGTAATCAGCATAATATCTGCAACTTCATGACAAACAAAATGAAAGAAACTAACAGTGTTCAATCAACAGCTTGGAGGTTGATCACATTCTGCTGCTCGCACTCTGACGTGATGAAATCCTATTGACTATTTATGAGTGTATATATTTTGTGCTTCTTGGTTTTTCAAATTTCTTTTCCGTTCTCTACACACAGTGCCAGTGGTTTCAATAGCAGATTCGATAACATATTGTGGAATTGTACAGCAGAGTATTCTCAGCAAATGGGATCCAAGGACACTTCATTGTTAAAAAATAAAATAAAATAAAATAAAATAAAATAAAATAAAATAAAATAAAATAAAATAAAATAAAATAAAATAAAATAAATCTAATCTGGAACATTCTTCCCGTTCTTCAGCTGTACTCCTGGTGGAAGCTATTATGCTTTTATATAGAACAAAATGTTCAATGGGTAACCAAAAAAGTATTTGACAAAGAACCTTCAATTACAGAAAGAATCATTACCCTATCTAATGTTATCTATGTGTGTAGTTATGTCAGTTAACTGGCCTTAATCTTTGTACTTAAATTCAACCTCTGGATGAAATGATAAATGTTATATTTTAAACAACAACATCATGTTTGCACAATCCAAACACGTTAAATTCTATTAAAATAACCATTTTATCTTAGAAGAGGTTAAACTCTTAATGGAGGTTTGTGTTGTCCTTCAGGTAAAGGCCAACACAAGTTCTATTTAGCATAAGTTCTATGTAGCATCCTACACAGTGCTTCTTCATCAGGAAAATTGTGATGGCTAGACGACTGTGACAGGAGACTGCAGCTCCTGGTCAGTATCTATCAAATATAGTCCAAGGAAGGAAAAGATTGATGCATGTGGGGAGTGTAGTCCGATCCAACAGATGAGCCATTAATGCTCGATGGATCAGAAATGTTTTGGCAGCAAAAGGGCGACCAACACAATATAAGGCAGGTGGTCATAACAAAGTAAAAATATGGAATGCTAAAGAGTTTTTTTGCTTGAGCACTTGTGGAAACTTGAAAGGTTCTTCAAAAAGTGTGTCCTATAAAAAAGGACTCTAACTAGAACCCATTGAGTTTTGCAAGCTAATGTGCTGAATCATTCAAAGAAGCCTTGTAGGCTCAAGTATGATGCTCAAATTAAAGTGTTTATTACATTTAAACATCGCTTCAGTAAATAAATGTTGTGAAATGATTCTGATTTATTTAGAATTAATTTTTTATTGTTGTTGTAACACCACTGATGATGATCTATAAAGTTCTGTGTTTCTTACAGCTGAGCCTCGGGGCACAATCATCGCCTCACAGCCATGCTGTGGGGTTTTCAGAGCGAAGCAGAACTCGAGCTGTGGTGGAATACTAATCAGGCCACTAATCTCTCAGTTGTTAATTAGGATTCTAGAGAACAAAAAAGCCGTCACCTGCTTGATTGAAGTGCTGAACGCTGCGTGTAAGTGTTTGACTCGATTGACCCGAGTTAAAAATAAGAGCATGGAGCACAGAGCAGGCGGGGTTTAAGCACGACCTGTCTGTGCCATTATTAACGAAAGAGTGTTGTAATCTTTTTAATCACTTCCTGTTTAAAGTACATTTGGCTTCAGGGGAAAAATCAATCATGATAAAGAAGGATAGAAATGTCAGACCAGTATGAGCTTTATTTCAACAGATAAATTCAATGCTGATGATGTAATACAGTTTATCACATCACATTGCAGCACAGGTATAATATTAGTCTTGTCAACAAGCCTCGCACACTAGCCAGCCTTTTATCCTGCTTTCTGGATCAAATAGCTTGAGAAGCTTGTCTGAATCAGTTGCCTTGACCCACATTTCAGGGAAAAGAGATACTAAGCACCAAAAAAATGCACCAGTCAATAATGATGTGATGACTAGAAAAAAGGGGCCAAACTGTACTTTCACTGTTGTTACAAAGGGACAATTAAAGGGGGAACTTTTGTACCTTTATTGTCTGTTCTAATACCTCTAAATAGGGTTCTACATAGAACACACTGTAACTGTTCCCACAGTGAGACCTACAGAATATAAGGCAGGTGGTCATAACAAAGTAAAAATATGGAATGCTAAAGAGTTTTTTTTGCTTGAGCACTTGTGGAAACTTGAAAGGTTCTTCAAAAAGTGTGTCCTATAAAAAAGGACTCTAACTAGAACCCATTGAGTTTTGCAAGCTAATGTGCTGAATCATTAAAAGAAGCCTTGTAGGCTCAAGTATGATGCTCAAATTAAAGTGTTTATTACATTTAAACATCGCTTCAGTAAATAAATGTTGTGAAATGATTCTGATTTATTTAGAATTAATATTTTATTGTTGTTGTAACACCACTGATGATGATCTATAAAGTTCTGTGTTTCTTACAGCTGAGCCTCGGGGCACAATCATCGTCTCACAGCCATGCTGTGGGGGTTTTTTCAGAGCGAAGCAGAACTCGAGCTGTGGTGGAATACTAATCAGGCCACTAATCTCTCTCAGTTGTTAATTAGGATTCTAGAGAACAAAAAAAGCCGTCACCTGCTTGATTGAAGTGCTGAACGCTGCGTGTAAGTGTTTGACTCGATTGACCCGAGTTAAAAATAAGAGCATGGAGCACAGAGCAGGCGGGGTTTAAGCACGACCTGTCTGTGCCATTATTAACGAAAGAGTGTTGTAATCTTTTTAATCACTTCCTGTTTAAAGTACATTTGGCTTCAGGGGAAAAATCAATCATGATAAAGAAGGATAGAAATGTCAGACCAGTATGAGCTTTATTTCAACAGATAAATTCAATGCTGATGATGTAATACAGTTTATCACATCACATTGCAGCACAGGTATAATATTAGTCTTGTCAACAAGCCTCGCACACTAGCCAGCCTTTTATCCTGCTTTCTGGATCAAATAGCTTGAGAAGCTTGTCTGAATCAGTGGCCTTGACCCACATTTCAGGGAAAAGAGATACTAAGCACCAAAAAAATGCACCAGTCAATAATGATGTGATGACTAGAAAAAAGGGGCCAAACTGTACTTTCACTGTTGTTACAAAGGGACAATTAAAGGGGGAACTTTTGTACCTTTATTGTCTGTTTTAATACCTCTAAATAGGGTTCTACATAGAACACACTGTAACTGTTCCCACAGTGAGACCTACAGAGAACTAATCAGAGTTCTAATAAGTACAGAAAACTCTGGTTGAAGTTACCCAATACTGCACTCTTTGAAACGGTTCTTAACCTCAAAAAAAGTTTTACTTTGGACTGCTTAAGACAGAAAACCACTCTAATTTGCTTCACAGACCCTTTAAGTACAGATTGTTTTCTGTAGTCCAGATTAGTTAAATCCATTAGGATTCATAAGGAGAAAGTTTTACAACACTGAGTAAGTGTAGTATGGTGATGAGAGCTTTAGGTTGTCCTCCTGGAAGAACCCTGAAACATTTCATGCAGAACCATACAACAGATGGCTTCCTGTCTGGTGCAGTGTGGTAACAAAATTATTTTATATATGTGTGTGTGTGTTTGAGAGAAGGCAGAGTGAACTGACACCCCACGGCGTTCCCAGGATTACCTATCAGGAATATTAGAAGGACCCATGATGGATTCACCTTTAATTAGCCTTTAATTAAAGAGCTGGTGAAAGTCTCATTGGTGTGAGGTGAAGGAATTTATGTGTGTTTCTGGTGATTAAATAATAGGCAAGACATAATTAATAGTAAGTACAATTCATTAAAAAAGAAATGGTGAATACTGTGCTTCACTGTTGGGCAAGATGATTTAAAACACGTTTAGCCATCCAATCATATGGCAAAAAGCTGGTGATGTCACCAGGATGTAGGGTTGCAAGATATACGGTACTGCGGTAGTATTATGGTAATAAACTTGAAAATACGGCCAGTGCCAATATCTAAAATTGTTTCCTAATAGATAAAATGGATTTAAATGTGAGTAGCATGAGAAGCCTGATTTAGTAATTATTTAGCAATTTTGCCTGATGAGACCAGGAAGCTTATTGATGATGAAAAAGCCAATGAACAACAGACATTTCAAGGAGAAATCTCCATAAGCTTTAAACTGAAGCCTGAACCCAGCCTGCACTTGAAATCAGTTTTATCAGGACACAGTGCCCACTCAGAACACAAAAGCTCAATATAAGGTGTAAAGTCACATGAAATCCACTCAGTACATCTTCAAAACAAGTTTTGAAGAGAGTTCATAGAAAGTTGTACACAACTATTTCCACAAATAGCTAACTAAATAAGTTAACTGTACTCATGAGTTGCACATGCTGTATGCCAAGTGGTGACACAGAGAGCATGTTTATTAAATCTTATATATTGTATTATCTTATAATCTTATAGCTAGCCACATGAAGAAAATGGAAATTGTAATAATCTGTCTCTGCTGTTTGCACTTCAACAGATAGCTAAGCAGGATGAAGGCCGAAGAAAAAGATCAAAACTGAAAGTTTCTTCTAAATCTTTAGCTGCTCAACATTATACTTTATTCTTGTGAAACTAAAATGCAAACAAAAAACATATGTTAAGTATAAAAGGAGTAAAAGTTATTTTCAAAGCAGAAAAACATGCTAAAACAAGATAGCATGAAACATGAAATTCAATAAACAAATAAACTTACAGATGACGGCCTCTGGCATGAAAAGAAAATATAGCCTTTTGTAATCAGGGAGACATCTGCTGTACCAGTGCTTTCGTGAACTAAAATCTAAAATGCCCATCATGACCTATAACCTAAATCACATGCTGTGCTCTAACCAATCGAATAAATCCAAAATTAAATTACTATTTAAATAGACAGAACACTCTCCACTGGTATTTTCGAAATACCACTATTATCAATACAACAGTTCCTTGGAACATTAGTCCTTCTGTTCTTCTGGTGACAGAAGAATAATCACTTAAGACAGGTTTCAGATATGTTCTACAATGACTTCACTTTACTCAGAAGGTGTCAGTAATTGCAACGTGCAACTCCGATAAGTCGCTCCCAAGCTCCTCCCATAAGGGATGCATGAGGAGGATTGTAGATCTAGCAACAGCCTTCCTCACTAAAGTAGTTCCTAAAGATAGGCTCCTCTGACAGCATTCCCAGCTCCTTGCAAGTGCCTTTGAAATTTGTGCCACAGTCTCTGTTTCACTGGACCTCTTATGCCAAAAAAAAAACAAAAAACGGAGGGCATTGATAAAGGTCAAGGCATCAAGAGAATCGATTAACTCAAAGTGCACTACTCGAATGCTCAAACAGGTAAAAATGAGTACCCAGCTTTTACTGTTTACCAAACCCACTTGTGTTTGACAAGAAGTAACCATCCAGGGCCCAAAGTTGCCATTTTTATAGGCACTCACTACTTCAGTTTTGGGTTAGAATGAATGTATAATGTGGAATAAGTCTGATATAAATTGTCTAAGACATTTCCACATCGAGAAGCGCTCAAAGCAATGCGAGTCAAGACAAACAGGGAAGTCATAGAGTGACAGGTCAGTACAATTAAAATGCACTTCCACATCTGAATCAGGGTCAATTAGGATGTATATCTGATGGTCCTCAAGACCCTTTGAAGCAAAACAAGAAGGCAGGCAGGTAGACTCTTTTAAATCTGAGGCAGGTACAGAACGTGTTGCATGGTTTTTGACAGCGTTTTGACTTGTGGGAACATAATGCCACTGTTCTGGCCTTGTCAATTTTCTTATCTGCTGAACTCTATTACTCGTGTATACATAAAACCAGCTGGTTTCATTATGAATATATCATAACACCATTTTACTATTGGAATAAAATTCTACAGCATTTGGGGTAATGTCTGATTATTTTGAATGAGCTCTGCCACTTCTACTGCCAAGACAGCTGCTCCTAGCTCTAATCTAGGTATGGCATGAGCAACAGTAAAGCAAGCTTAGTTTTGCTTAAGAAAAACCCTACATCATATGAGCCATCTCCATGCATCACTCTCAGGTAGGCTTTTGCTGCAATAACCTTTGTATAAGAATCTGAAAAAACATGTATTTCTGTCATTTGTGCCAAAGATAGAATAACCTTTGAGTACACTCTGGGCATTTCAAACTTAGCTAGATCCTGCAAAGTGTTTTTAAGCCTCCCATTCAGCTTCTCTTCCTGTAGGTAAAGGGGCATCCCAATCTTTTGTGTCAACTGTCACAAAGAAGGAACTTTCCCTGAATTGTAACAGGTGCTGCCTACCCAAGTTGGTCAAAAACACTGTTGACAGTTGCTAAGACACCTGCTAAGACCAAGGCTCTGATGAACAGATGGAGTATCCTTTTCCAAATTCAGATCCTTGAGGTTCTTTACATCAGCGGTCCCCAATCTTTTTTGCGCCACAGACAATGTCAGACAATATGTTCACGGACCGGCCTTTAATTGTGGCAGATAAATACAACAAAATAAAATGATACGACTGGCATAAAGCTGATACTTTCTCAATATAATAAACATGAATCCACTGTGTTGTTTTTTCAAGTCAAGTCAAGTTTATTTGTATAGCGCTTTTCACAACAGACAATATCTCAAAGCAGCTTTACAGAAATCAACAGTCAAGGTGAATGGTGTGCATTTATCCCTGATGAGCAAACCATGGCGACTGTGGCAAGGAAAAACTCCCTTAGATGTAATGAGGAAGAAACCTTGAGAGGAACCAGACTCAAAAGAGGAACCCATCCTCATTTGGGTGACATCAAGCGTTTGATCATAAATCTTTCAACAATACAGAACACTGGAGAGTGAGAACTAACATGAGTACTGGAGTATAAGATTATAAGTAAATGTTCTTTCAACAGTCTTTGGTATAAAGTAGGAGCTACTGAGCTCAACATTTGTGATCATCACAGATCCAGCATCAGCTTCTCCATGCCAGAGCCTTTAAACACTTCAGGAAGTCCAATGTCAAACTCCACACATGCAGTGGGATCCAATTGGCACTGGTACGTCTCTAGATGGTTCAGGATGTTTGCGAGTTTGGCATCTACTTTAAAGTCCATAATCTTCATGAGGTGGGACGTGACTGGAGCTGGCCAAACCTCAGGAAGCCTCGGGATGGGGAGAGAAAGAGAAGCAGTGGAGAGGAATTAGCGTAGCTGCTGTTTATGATATTAACAGCACAAGTTAATAATGTGCATGTGATCAGATGTTCTGGAGCACAAGGTTATGATGTGATGTGTGTTATGTGTAGGCTTTGCTAAAAATATATGTTTTTAATCTGCACTTAAACTGGGTGAGTGTGTCTGAGCCCCGAACACTGTCAGGAAGACTATTCCAGAGTTTAGGAGCTAAATGTGAAAATGCTCTACCACCTTTAGTGGACTTTGCTATTCTAGGAACTACTAGAAGCCCAGAGTTTTGAGATCTCAGATAACATGACGGATTGTAGCATGTTAGAAGACTGGAGAGACCCTAACCCTAGTGCTTTATAAGTGAGTAGCAGTAGTTTGTAGTCTATTCAAAACTTAACCGGAAGCCAATGTAGGGACGATAAGATCGGGGTTATGTGATCATATTTTCTTGACCTTGTGAGAATTCTGGCTGCCACATTCTGAACTAACTGAAGCTTGTTTATTAATGACGCAGGACATCCACCTAGTAACGCATTACAGTAGTCTATCCTGAAGGTCATAAACGCATGGACGAGCTTCTCTGCATCGGATATAGACAACATATTTCTTAGCTTAGAAATATGAGCAAAATCTCTGTCTCATCAGAACTGAAAAGTAGAAAGTTATGGGTCATCCAATCTCTTATTTCCTTAACACACTCAGTTATCCGGGTTAATTGAGCTATATCGCCTGGTTTAGATGAGATATATAGCTGAGTATCATCAGCATAACAATGGAAGCTAATTTAATGCCTTCTAATAATATTTCCTAAGGGAAGCATGTATATTGTGAAGAGCAGGGGTCCTAGAACTGAACCTTGTGCCACACCATAGTTCACTAGCATTAGCCTGGATAGCTCTCCATTTAAATCTACGAAATGGTAACGATCAGACATGTAGGATTTAAACCAGCTTAATGCCTGTCCCTGAATGCCAATGTAATTCTGTAAGCAATCTAGGAGAAGATCATGATCTATAGTGTCAAACGCAGCACTAAGATCTAGTAAAACTAACAGCGAGATGAAGCCTTGGTCTGAAGCTAAAAACAGGTCATTAGTGATTTTAACTAGGGCAGTTTCTGTACTATGATGGGGCCTTTAACCTGACTGAAAGACTGTTTTCTTGCAAGTGGGAACATAACTGGGCAGCGACAATCTTTTCTAAAATCTTAGACATAAATGGCAGATTTGAAATTGGTCTATAATTCGATAGCGTGTTTGGATCCAGATTAGGTTTTTTAATGAGGGGCTTAATAACTGCTAGCTTAAGGGATTTAGGGACTTGACCTAACGATAGTGAGGAGTTAATAATATTCAGAAGAGACTTACCAGGTGTGTATAACACTTCCTTTAGTAGATTTGTTGGAATAGGATCTAACTGACATGTTGTTGATTTAGCTTTGATAATAACATCATACAGCTCTTCCTGTCCTATACATGTCAAATAGTGTAGTTGTGGAGTTGAAGGTAACACTGTCTCAGGACAGTGTTTTTTGTTCATTTGGCTAGCTTGCATGTTTTAATTTAGCAGTAATGTATTGTGTTAGCGGCCGGAGCAGCCCCTTTAAGAAGGTAGCGGATGTAGGTAAGACATGTGACCGAGGCAAGCATCTTGACATGCATCAAGAGTGAGTCATAGACAGATGTGGCAGAGAGAATTTGGTAATTTTCCAGAATTAAACATTGTTCAGAATCAGATAATAAATAAAACAGAAATAATGTAAGTTATGTATTCTTTCTGTGTGGCCCGGTACCAACTGACCCACGGACCGGTGCTGGTCCGCGGCCCGGGGGTTGGGGACCACTGCTTTACATAATCCTCCACTGGAAGGGCTTTGATTACAGTAGGACTGTTTGATGAAGTCTCAGGTTGGAGCATGCCAACATTTGCTTAGTCGTTTTCAACAAATCAAATGCATCTTCAGCAGCTGGCACTGATTTCAGTACATCATCCACGTAGAAGTCACGCTCTACAAAGCCTCTGGCATCTTTTCCAAACTCAAATTCCCCATGTTAAGCTGCACAATGAAGCCCATAGAATGCTACCAAAGGAGAGAGGGACTATTTCCGAACACATGGACCTTCATTCTACATTCATTGACATTTTTCTTAAACCATAAGAAGCACAGAAAGTTGTGATTATCCACTCTCACTGAAAAGCTATGGAACATCTTCTCGATGTCAGCAGTAAATGCTACTGTTTCTCATCAAAAACACAGCAAAAGACTAAGCAAATAATGATTAAAATCAGGTATTTGTATGGGCACTAGAGTCAAAAACAACTTTGATCTATCAGTTCTCGGTTTATGAGGTGATAGACATAGAGGCAAGTACCACACTTCCTTGTTTTCTTGTACAGGTGGAACTAGTTCAGTATGACCTGCATCAAAAATCCTTTGCAAGAACTTAACAATTTGTTCTTGCATTTGATTCTTTCTCTTTATTGTCTGATTTAGTATCATGAGGCATTTCATACTCTGTTCCCTATTGTTGGGTAGCTGTTGATGTGAAATTTGAAAGTGAAGAGGTGCCACCCAGCTGTTAGAGCTATTAATGTACATTTCTTTGTCCATCAATTCCATTAATGCTTGATCTTCAATGGAAGGAGCTACCTTTTCATAATCTTTTATTAGCTTGAAGATATTGTTATTCAGTAAGTACTCTGAGTGAGTGGTTGAGTAAAAATGACACCCATGTAAAAAGATGGCATGATCTTTGCTGCTTAGCTTCTCTTTTACCTGTCTTATTAGGACACCATTGTTAAGTATGTTTGCACAAAACGCATCAACTGTGCTATGTTTGTGTGCTGACCCTAAGACATTTCCAAACAATTACCCAACCAAAATCAAGTTTTTGGGGATATAGTGCCTTGTTTGGACAATTTAGCTGTCTTCTTACTTTGTGGACTTAGATGATGTCTCTCCTTAAGAGTAGCAATATTTAAGCAGAGGGATCAATCTCATCAGGCATGTAATTACTCTCGATAAGTGTTGGGAGTGACACAGTACCTTTCCATTCATAGATAAGGCTTGAAACACAGTGACTCTTCTTTCAGAAGTTTCCGTTAACCTAGCACAAGTTCAAAGAGTGTATGGATGCTCTTTAACTTTTACTTTAAATATGTCAAAAAAGTCAGACTTAGCTAGAGATGCACTGCATACATCTTCACTATAGCATCTGGAGAGCCTTCAGGATATACTCGTATCAGACATATCTTAGAGCATGATTTGAGTATTAGACTGTCTCCACAAATCTTTGTGAAGAAACATTATCATAAGGGGAATTTATCCTCCTCCCTGCCATGATCTGATAGGGGTTCTTCAGTGGTCCATGGAGGAGGACAAGGATGAAATGCCGACACATGTTTATTACTCTTACATTCCTTGCATTTCATTTATGCTTTGCAATTCTTCACCAAGTGAACAGTGAAAGCGCAGCACCTAAAGCACACACTATTTACTCTGAGCAGTGTTTGCCTCTCCTCTAGAGTTTTTGCTCTAAACCCACGCCAATGACTCGAAGGATAAGTTTTTTTAATGTATAGGACATTGCTTTTCTACATCAACAGGCTGATCATTGCCACTGCTTGTAGTGGGAACTTTAACAGATGATGCTACACCTGGTTTATGGGTAGACACTGTAATACTTCTTTGGGTTTGCTTTTTAGCCAAAGACACTGTTTTAATCTCCTCTTTGATGGATGTGCCAATTCTAAAATTCGGATTATTTTGAGCATGTGCTTTCTGACAGACAAAGTGAGTAAGAAAAGAAAATTGAGGAAAGGTAACATTGTAGAAGTGACAATTTTGCACAAATGTACAACAAATGTTTCCCCTTTTTAAGATGAGATGAAATTCAATAAACAAATAATCTTAAAAAATACAATTGCCTCTGGCATGAAAAAAAAATATAGCCTTTTGTAATCAGGGAGACATTTGCTACATCAGTGGTGTTGTGAAGTGAAATCTAAAATGGCCACCATGACCTATAATCAAAATCACATGCTGTGCTCTCACCAATGAAATAAATCCAAAACGAAATGACTATTTAAATAGTCAGAACATGTAATAAGGTACAATTATTTTTTGACTACAGTGCAATTAAATATGACACTGAGGATAGAGCATATAAATACTTACATAGCTACTAAAGCTAATATACAGCTGGCAACATACCTGATAGCAAACATGTTAGCATACCAGAGTTTGCTAACATGTGTTACATTATAGAGGTTTTTCTTTTATTAAAAATAAAATGGCAATCAGGAAGGAATTTTTGAGCCAATAACTTTTATCCAGCTAAACATATATCTCAATGATGCACTCACTGATCTATTCAGTTACACTGCAGGTTTTCCCCAAAATGATTTTTCAGACAGATTATTTAGAGTTGTGTGAGTCTGAATAACCCCAGCAACCACACAAAGGTGTTTCTTACAAAAAAAAAGTGATTTGCTTTAAATATGGCAGAGGAAACGGTGTGAGTGGCAGATTAATGGTGCAGTGTTTGACAAGTGACTCGTCTGAAATGAAAATGAGTCAGTGTGACTTTTCAGCCCTTTCATCTCACAGGTAACAACTGCGAGAAAGAACACAGACACACATCCTGCAAGCTTTAAATTTATTAGTGTGCGAAAAAAATACAAATATTTTAATGATTTTTATTTATATCACAGAAAATTAATTAGTGTAAATAATACCGGCTTTGGCTCAGAGAGGTGTTCATGTGATGATTGATGAACATTGAGCCCACAAACTTATTCTGCTCATGGCACCTAATCATTAATCGGCTTATGCGTGGGAGAGTGAAATGCTAAAGCCCAGCTGAGTTCCTACTTTTCCACTGGGATTTAGAGATGTACCATATTCAATCTGACCCTTTTCCATAGCCATGGTGATGATTCTGGCATTGAGTAAAGGAATTAGTGAATCGTATCAAAAGTATGTCTGCGTTTTCATCACTTCGAAGTACATTTTATTCAGATAAAAATTTTAAGTGATTTATTCACTGATTCACGCAACACTCTATTTAATATTTAGCTCAAACAGCTTAAGCAGCATGTACAATTGATAATTATAACTGTGATATATCATTCATAATGTTTTTTGTACAATATGTGCATGCTTAGACAATTAACTAATACAAATTATTTAGGATAGCATTATACATCGATCAGGCATAACATTACGACATTTTAACATTTTGACAGGTGAAGTAAATAACACTGAGTATCTCTTCACCTATTATATAGAACATATATATAGGATATAGAACATAGGATATAGGAATAAAATTAAGATACCGGTATATTAGGCAGCAAGAGAACATTTTGTCCTCAAAGTTGATGTGTTAGAAGCAGAGAATATGGGCAAGCGTAAGAATTTGTGCGGGTTTGACAAGGGCCAAATTGTGATGGCTAGATGACTGGGTCAGAGCATCTCCAAAACTGCAGCTCGTGTTGGATGTTCCTGGTCTGCAGTGGTCAGTATCTATAAAAAGTGGTCATAGGAAGGAACAGTGGTAAACCGGCGACAGGGTCATGAGCGGCCAAGGCTCATTGATGCATGTGAGGAGCACAACAGACTGATCAAACAGACGAGCTACTGTAGCTTTAATTGCTGAAGAATTTAATGCTGTTAATGCTCAACCGGTCAGGATTGTTTTGGCACCAAAAGTGGAACCAACTCAATGTTAAGCAGGTGGTCATAATGTTATGCCTGATCAGTGGTCATTATGTTATATCTGATTGGTGTATTTTGCATTGTATTCATATTGTGAAGCAAGTTATTCCCTGAATCAACCCCAAAATCTAACAATTTACTGCTTGAACACATGATTTCCTGACTCAAAAATTTTATTAAATTAAATTACATTTATTTTGAACAGTCAGTTTAACATGGACATTGCCCCAAAGCAGCTTTGCAAAAATAAATAATTATATATTTTAGCATAATAAACCAACCCCTGTAATTTTAGCCCTAATTAATAAACTAGTGGTGACAATGGTAAATAAAACCTCCTTAAAAGGCGGAAGAAACCTTGAGAGGAATTAAAACTCAAAAGGGAACCCATCCTCATCTGGGTGAAACCGAATGTCCATTCATTAAAGTTCCAATTTAAGGTTCGCTGTTCACTGATGGACAGTTGAATGTAAGGCTGGCATTAAATACCACAATAATTCAATAAAAAGAGCTTCGGGAGATAATCAGGCCTAGACAACATTTTTGTAGCCAGTTAAAAGGCTTAAGCACATGAAACAGCTTTACTTTTATAAAATTTTATGATCTATCGTAGATCTATTGTAGGTCACTTATGTGAATTTCTAACATGGTTTGGGAACATTTTTAGTTTTTACTTTTTAAATAATTAAATAGGTCATATTTATCATTTGCAAACAGTAATTTAAAGTATGTAAAATGTTTAATGGTGCTATTCTGCCTTGAAAGTTAATGTTATTAGACCCCTAAAAGGGTTTTAATTAAAAAAGATTTGAGTCAGGAGCTAAAAAGCAAACAGTTGTTTGGTGATTAATCTTAAGTGAAATGTTAAGATTAGTAATTTTTTTAGCATCTAATGTATGTTATTGTGCATCTTGATGGACGTGTCAGACTCATCTTTTAAGCTTAAAAAACGCGACAAAAAAATTCCTCTGTGATTTGTCACCACATAAAAATTCAGATCCAAGCCTCAGGCTGAAAGTCATCACATGTATTTTTTTCACCCTAACAATAATTCATTAAATTCACTTTTAGCGCCCTTCTGGCTCTCCAAGACACTCATATGATATATATTTCATTTTACGGTGCATTTGACACATCTGAAATGTAAAATGTTTTATCTGGGATTTATACAGGTGGAAATGGTCCCGGCTGCAGCGGGTGATAAATTCAGGACTGTAACTGTAAAAGGTAAAAACTCACCGTTCTTCCAAGGAAGAGAGAAGTGCTGAATGACAACGAGGCTTTTAAAGCGTTCATGTGGTTGTGCTTTTAATGGTAGCTTTAACTGCATCTTGTTTCACATCACATTGACAATCGGTTAGAGGGACAATGTGGAAGCTTCTAAACTATTTTATTAAAGTTGGAGTGTTTATAAGATCACTGAGATTTTAGGACAAGATCGGAAATACCGTTGAATGTGTTGAATACTGAATTATTATAGGTTGGAATGGAGGTTATTTTGTATGCAGCGTCAAAACACATATATATAAATATATATAAATATATAGGCTTGTTCTAGAAAGTTATTACAGCTCACTCACAGGGACATAATAAATTGTTTAAGAACACATCCATAATACTGATATTTTGTGAGGAGAAATTTGTTTATGTAACATTTATGGGAGGAGTCTCTTATTGGAGACTGTACTTTGTAACAGTTAGAGGTAAACATGCTAATCTTTCAACATCTTCAGGACAAAGATTTCGTGGTTGTGTTTCTTTCTTGTTAACATGACAAGCTTCATTAAAATTTTTTGGTCTTATTATCATCTTAAGAAGAAAACAAATTAGAGAAATGTGCCCAGTAGTTTTGGAGACATTTTACAACATTAAACATTAATCATGAACAGGGACTATGTTTTACAAAAGGTCAGGTAATGGCTTTTGGGATTATTAATATAAATTGGCACATTAAAAAAAATACCAACACTTCTTTTTCATTCTTCATATATGACAATCAAGTGTTACCTTACAGATAAAAGTAATACACCATTCATTTCTGAAATAAAGATGGTAATCATTAGTAAATTGCTGTTACATTATAAAAATAAAACACTTCAGGACATACAGTTATGGAGCATCTTTAGATTGATTATTACTGATATAACTAGATATCAAAATTAGCAAACTAATAAACCAGTGTATAACACTGAAACAGAAGAGTCCAGCAGCAAATTTCACCTTCAAAACCTATAAATGTTTTATATATCATTTTTTTTCGATTGTTTCTGCTTCAGTCTGAACCTCATGCATTTTTCCTTCGTGTGTGACGAGATCAATCATTTTCTCATTGTCACTTTTCATGTATCAATTTCCCTAAACATGTATCCTAACCCAAAGGGAATTTCTTTTTATATTTATTCCTAAATCCTTCTTTTTGCTTTCAGCTGGGATTAAACTGCAGATCTGCAGCTCAGGAAACACTCGCTCAACTTTCCCTGTTTCACAATCGCCTCTGCAAAAGTTTCTGAACAGACTGCATATGGAAGCACTTAAGAGAAAAAGATAAACATTTGATTATGACACAAAATGCAACCCAAATCAAATATTTGCATGTTTTGGTTTAAAGTTCAAACTAAGCATTAGCAGGGGGTTTGGCAACCATTTATATTCCACTGAGCTTCCACATGACTACGATAAAAACATGACGGATGAGTACAGAGTATTAACATCACAACACACTGACCCTGAACCTGAGAGAGAGAGAGACAGATAGATATTGTAGATAGATAGATAGAGAGAGAGAGAGAGAGAGAGAGAGAGAGAGAGAGAGAAACAAAAGTAAATGGAAAGTTCCAGAGAATTCCGTGTCAGGTTAGGCAGCTGCTAAAGTGGATTTCTTTTGTACTCCACATTGAAATTATGGAAACCACTTGTGTGTCATTTTTCATGAGTAAACGTGTCTAAGATTCAGATTTACACTCACACAAATACTCACCTTAACAACCGACAAAATCAGGGATAGAAAATACAAACCGAGATAATCAAATTCCATTTGTTTTTCATATTAAAAATAAATATATTAATAAAATGGAAATGTGACTAAAAAAAACACTTATATGATGATATCTGAATGAGAAGATGCTGCACGTTCACTGGTTTAATGAAACAAAATGGCTTCCACACTCAGCATTCCGCAACATATAGAACAGCACTTGATCCAGCACATCCTGCTGTACGGGATGAACGAGATTTTATCACACTTTTCATTTTTTGTATAAATGAATAAATTAAAGTCAGTGTTTGTGCATTCATTGCAATCTGCTTTATAATAAACATGCTCTCTCTCTCAGCATGAAGGATAATCTGACCCAGTGCTAATTTTAGTTTAATTTTATTTTATTTGCATAGCACATATAACAATGGACATTGTACGAAAGCAGCTGGCTAAACTGATATAACTTTATTTTAATACAAATATCATTGTTAAATTTGTAAATGAGTCACTAATTTTTATTCCAAATGAGCAAATTAAAAAAGTGGTTGCAATAAAATAGGAAAAACTCCCTGAGATAATTTGAGGAGGAACCTTGAAAAGAACTCAAAATGGATATTCATTCTCATCTGTAACATGCTGATTGTCACTTACATTTAGATTAACAGCTTTTAGCAGACCCCCTTATCTAAAGCAACCTACAGTTTCTCGTTGTCATTTACACATTTGAGTAGTGGAGAGTTAAGGGCCTTGCTCAAGGGCCCAGCAATGACAGCTTAGTAGTGCTGGGATTGGAACTCATGAGCTTTCAAACAAAAGTCCAATGTTGTCACCACTGAGCTACCACTTTGTGAACCAGGAATTTTGAGAGCCATACCAACACGGAGCTCGCTCATCTTCATCATCATTGAGATTATAACACTTGGGTGCAAAACCACTAATAGCTATTTTAGTTCTAGGCCATTGCAGCAAAATGTAGTCCAAATCCATCTTCAGCTTTTTGAGTTGAATTTTCTACAGTAATCTACTCATCTGCTAAAATATTCAGTCCATATTCAATATGCACTTTAAAATAAAGATATTATTAACTAACAAATTGTGTTGTATTTATAGGCTTAATTTTCTAAAATGACCTTACATACTGTGTGTTAGTGTATTTACAGATAAAAACATAAATTTCAGTATGCCATATTGTAGTTATATTAAACACCACAGACAAGGGTGCTGGACTTTTCACTGCTTTTTCCTCGAGCAGATATCATGCAACAAACATGCACTTATGTTCAGGATCAAAATATAGCGTACTGGTTGCATGTAGGCATGTCCCAAATTTCCCACTACTGAATGTATTAGTGCTTAGTAATAATAGGATTTTAAAAGAAATGGTATGATGTAATAAATTAATGAAGTGCACTCAGACTTTTATACTGTTTCCTGAAAGCTGTTTACTTTTGGAATCTCAATCCGGGGATGAGGAGAAGGAGGTTGTGGTGGTGGTGGTGTTAATTGAATAGGAGCTTGGTGTAATGGGTCACGGAGCGTAATTGAAAGGAGGTAAACAGTGTCTCTTATCTTCCTGCAGCTGTTTAGTTTTAATTGAAGCGTTTACTTTAAAGCACTGCAGGCCACCATCTTTACTCTGTGTGGCACATATACACACACACACACACACACACACACACACACACACACACACACACATATTCACAGACAATGCCACATGGATTTGAGCATTCCAACAAAAATACACACACTCCAGCTTTGAAACATCTGTACCATAAAAAAATGAATCAGCCCTAAAGGAGAAGGACAAGCTTTAAAACACACACACACACACACACACATATTAATAAAGTCATTTCCATGATATATTTGTAATGAATAATAGGTGACAGTTAAAGGTGATGTTTTCATTGTGTGTTTCAAAGCTAATGTTAGCTAGTGAAAGTGACTCGGCAGCACTTAGCATTCGCTGACTACTTTGATTCTCTTTCCACAAATGATGTCATTGTAGGGGGGGCCCTTGTGAGTGCACCGATGATTTTTTGAAGCATCCCGTCTTTAGCTAATAGAGAATATATGCAGCCAAAAACCAAAACTAATTAAAAGTCTGACGCCACCTGCAGTGAAATAATTTCATATTTAACGCTGCATATAAAATGCATAATCATAAACAAGTAATTATCCTGAAGTAAATAAACAAGTATGGACCGAGTGATATTTTTCTCAGCGGGATCTTTAACGTTGTCAGTAAAGCGTAATTACGTCGAGGAAGTTCTGTTTGAAGTGCGGGATAATGAACACGATCCAGCTTCAGGTGTTCAGCGCTGTTCACGTCAAAGTCTGGAAGGATTAACGTCAATTAATCCACTGCGTTCACACCGAGGCTGAAGAAAAGCTGCTCAGGATGACAAAGCGTCACATTCACTTACAGCACACTGAGCTCAGCTACGAAAACGAGTGCAGAGAAAAAATTAGTTTAGAGACAAAACTAGCACAGAGAGAAAACAAGAACAGTAACAAAATGAGTGCCAAGACAAAATAAGCGCAGAGGCAAAACTAATGCAGAGTCAGAGTTCTGATTCTTTAAAGGGGTGCTAGACCAAATATGTGCAGATCAGAGCAAGTGCAAGAGAGAAAACAAATGAAGAGTCAGATCAAGGGCTGAGGAAAAAATTAGTGCAGAATCAGAGGAAGGGCTGATACAATTCTATAGCAAAATCAGAAAAAGTGAAAAAGACTAAATGAATGCGATCAGAATGAGTGCAGAGTCAAAACAATTGTCAAGACAAAACAAATGCAGCTACACTTGTTTAAGTGACAAGACAAAACAAGTGTAGAGACAAAATGAGAGCAGAGACAAGACAAAAGTGCAAAGACACAATGAGTTCAGCTATTCTAACATGTATAGTATAATATTTAGTAAACCATCCGACTCTAAATATTTTATTTGATGAGCAAGCAAATAAATAATGTTCAAGATATTTTACTGGCCCAATTGATTACATAAAGTAAATATTTTGGTTATTTTCTGTGGTGTCTCAGCCTTGCTGATGTCTTTACTGCCTGATTCGTGTTTTTTCAAGGTTTATATAAATGACAGTTCATAATCAGCGCTAATCATACGGACGTTCCAGCGAGTGCAGTTAACAAATTATTCATGACAAGTAAACAGTAGAGCAACTCAAGCGTTCAGTGTGTGTTTCATTTTCTGCCTGAACAAAAGGTTTATAGATGTAAATCATTTGCATATATTAATGCAGTGAATCTAATCTACACACAGCGCTGTGATCAGACTGAAAATGACACAGAGACGGTTGCAGCGAGTGTGATGTTCAACAAACAAAAACTGATTAGTGATGATAATGATGACTGACTTCCTGTACAACATGGAGCGGATTTATTTATCACGCGTGTATCTGTTCTATACATATCTGCACATCCTTCTATATGCTCCTCTGCCTGAGTAATATAAATAACGATCAAGCGGCGTGTTAGGATATGGATGAATCATTTTGCTAGCTTGATTTATTACTGCATTTCTTAGCTTCAAAGCCCCCTTTATATTAAAAATAATTAAAAAGAGAAAAAGAAGAAAAGAAAAAAGTAAAACGCTTTCACTGTCGCCGACACTAAAAATGACACTGCTCTTTCTAATGTTGAGGATGAGTCATGCTAAAAATAGAGTGGAATTTTAAAAATTTAGTCATGATACATAGATAGATAGATAGATAGATAGATAGATAGATAGATAGATAGATAGATAGATAGATAGATAGATAGATAGATAGATAGATGGATGGATGGATGGATGGATGGATGGATGGATGGATGGATGGATAGACTTTTATCAAAAACACAAACAAAAAATGCTTCCACGCCAATAGATCCAAAACAATAGATTCTTAGCTTGATAAGAACATGATGACAAAAAGCCAGAATCAAAAGAGCCAGAGCAAAAGTAAACACACCCCCCTGCTGTGAATCACATGAAGGCTCCTGCTGTTCTGCAATCAGGCGTTAGTGATCGGCAGTGAATCAGGGCCCAGAGATGGAGGATGACATGCTCCTCACGACACTCTGACACTTCACTAACTACACCACTATGCCTTTAGAGTCTCATACTAACTGATTTGTGGAATTGAACATGGAGCTGAAATAAGTATCCTTAAGTAACCTGCATTTGCATCAGTTTTAGTGTGGGAAATCTTCTGATGCTAGAAACTGTTTAAATATTGAACTTGAACACCAAATAGGTATATGAACAGCTAGCTATGTTCTGGAAGTTGTATGTTTGTAGGTTTCTTGTTTCCAAGTCCCATTTTCTGGATGTTGGATGCCTTTAGGTTAAATTTTCTGGATGGATGGATAAATGAATATATGGATACTGCATATATACTGCAGATACATATACTACAATTTATACTATATTCTGAATACACGTATATTTACTTATATTTATGAGAGTTTGCTGGATGTTTAGCAGGTACAACTTGCCCAGTTTCTGGACACTCTCTCTCAGCACACACACATACACAAGTCTTTTTTAACCTTCAAGCCAGAATGAAATCTCGAATCAGCGAAGACTCTGGAGTGTTCAAGTGTTTGGGGTGAAGTTTGTCCAAGTGTTGAGGATTTTGCACTCTAATTGACCTTTGACCTCCGACTGAAAGGGACTACAAGGACGCCACTTTATGCAGCACAGTTTAAAGTCCCTCCATCCATCAGGAGACTGATGGTGTGTCAACAAGCACTCAATGACACTGTGTGTGTGTGTCACCCTTTCTTTCACACACACACACACACACACACACACACACACACAAACTCACAAAAATCTAAAAATTCAGGCAATCAGGCATAAAAAAAACTTTTTGAAATCCAGCAGCTGTTACTAGACTTACAATACCACCTAAACAAACACGCTAAACGTGCACACACACACACACACACACACACACACACACACACACACACACACACACCTATTCAAGCATTGTGTAAATGAAAAAAAAATCAAATAGCAATAACAAAAAAAATTATCCAGTAGGATATGATAAATTCAGTAATTTCATGCCCTACTGTGTGAGTTATTGAGTGCTCGTCATGCTGATTTGTAAAATTACACTTCTACATCATCTTTATTCTCTACTGCAGTCTGTTAGACAAATGGCAGTGTTTAAATCCAAGTGAAATACTGCCACACTTGTGGGCTTGTTCTGTTCCACTTCCCCTTGGTTAAATATATTTGGCCAACAAGAGCCATGTTTCAAGCAAAAATCTCAGAATCACCAAGAACCCTGAAGACCTACAACCTCTAGTACATGCACTCTGAGAATGTAAGACCCTGGAACATATGTCCATAAAAATATGGAACCTGAAAAATATATTGGCCTGGAAACAGATGGAGAATAGACAGAAGCTGAACACATAGAAACGTAATAGTGTGAATTTATCCGGCCTGGAGAACAGAAAATGAAGAAATATGACAGCCCAAACTAAAAATACAAAGCTAGAACCCTGAGGCGACAAAAAACACCACCTATGATGTAAAAACATAAAACGTAAAAGATATGGCCCTGAGAATATGGAACCTGAACACACTGCAAAAACTCATCATCTAGTCAAAACTTACAATCTTATTTCCAGCCATAAAAATCATATTAATCTTATTTTAAGAAAAAAACACTATACACACGCAGATTGTCTTGGATTATTACGAATGATTTTAGATTATTTATCTATATTTCTTAGCGAGCAAAGCTTAAAGTTAGTTATTTTACCTGCAGATTAAGCTTAATTACCATCAGAGACATTATTTGAGCGCAGTCTTGTATCTTTTAAGATATTTAAGCTGTAATGATTGGTTAAAGGTTTGCCCATGCTCAATAATCACACTTAAGCCTTGTTCATTAGTATTATTTATTTCAAATGCTTGTCTAATGTCAACACCAACACATTTATTGACAACCTAATAACAAATTATAAAAGTCTGCAGTATTAAGATAGAACACTCTTTCTGAGCATTATCCAGTATGCTAATTATTTTTTAATAATAATTGTTGAATAATATTTCTGTATAAACGGTTTGCTTGTATGGCCCCTTTAAGACTTCACGCTTCCGGAATCGGTGCAGCAGAAATTCAATCGTGGAAAAAAAAAAACAACTGTGCGCGTTCCTCCTATAAAGGAGTTATTAATTTATTAATTTATTATACTTTAAACAACAAACATATTTTTAAACATACATAACAAATTAGCCAAAAATAATCTATACAAGACAAGACAATGCTAACAATACTAATAAAAATTATAACAACAATAGCTTACATGCAAAATTAAATAATAAATAAATACAAATAAAATACAAATACATATAAATACAATAAACACATAAACCTGAAATAAATAAATATATAAATAAATCACAACCAACTACAGAGGAAAGACTTACACAGTAGTAATATTACAGATATAATTATCGTAAAATTTCAGAAATCTGTCACTTTTCTTGTTTTTAATTAATCTAAGAGATTTGATAAATATGTCAATTTTAGTTAAATGTGAAAAGAAAGGCTGTGATTTTTTCAAGTTTTTATTTATAATAAAAAAAAAAATTCTCAAACAGTTAAAGGAGTTATTCATCGCTAATATATTTAGTGAAGTTATGTTGTAGTTGTTGCTCTGGATCCTGTAAGTTTGTATGAGTGTGTTTGATAAGCACGTGTTACATGCACGTATATTTACACATCTATCGTAAACTTGATTGCACTGATTTCTATTTGGTGTTTAATAGAGTTCGGAAGTAATAAAGTATAAATACTGAGTTTTAAGTAGAATTTCCTGGTATCAGTACTTTACTTCATTATTTTATTTAATTTTTTTAATTTTTACACAAATATCTGTACTTACTACTTCTTACATTTTCAAACCAGTCTTGTTACTTTAGTATAAATCTATTTGTTGACATTAATATTTTTCTTTCTCATTGCCACCAATTTCTTGTCACTGCATGGCTTTTTTAATCTACCACTTGTGTATTATTTGCTGGCTCTCACACACACCACAGATGTAGACTAGTTTACAAAGATAACAATGTGGAAGACAGAAGGCAACAAGAAGTCTGGGGTTAATGTGGATGAGACAGAGGGAGTCAGCGATGTAAACATGACTGAGAACAGAGACATTCCTGATCACCTGCTCATCTTTTCTCTGCTTGTGTTCTATATGGTGGTTGTTCAGCCGAGATAAATTCATTAGATAACACAATTATTTTGTATTAATATATTAATATGATGTGAGGTCCAGTTACCGCGTGACACTAAAACAGGTAGTAGTAAGACATTTTAAACTTGAGTAAAAAAGTGTAGTAACTACAAGTCTTTTAAAGCACAAGTATCTGTACTTCTACTTAAGTGAAGGAAGTGTGTACTATTGCCATCTCTGGTGTTTAATTTCGATAGTTTGGTTGTGGCAGCGGGCACGCAGAAGAGCGGCGGTTTGCTTACAACTGCAGCGGATGAGACCATCAATACCCTGAGTTTCAGTGTCCATTAAAGCCCGAACAAAAAAAAGAGAGTCAACAGCCTCCGAGCACTGAGCCAAAGCTGCCACGTTGGTGTTTTACTGTGTTTGATATCTGCAATTTTGGTGCCAGTTTATAAGGATTGTAGCTAAACGACTCATTCATATATCAGTATAGTAATTCATGCAGCTGTTTTATTTGACTACATCGGCATTGGTAGTGTTATTGTTTACTATGTTGACAAACTATTGGGTTTAAATTGTGTATGATTCCCTTATTTTGGAAATTAATTTTTTGCAGACCACACACATACACACACACACACACACACACACACACACACACACACACACACACACAGAAATATGTTATTATTCTCCAGTAAAGTCAAAAAGGAAGAAACTGTGTTTGACTTTTTTGGCTCTGACTCGCCTACCAGGGAGAGTATTTATTAAAGATTTCAGTTCTACAATTATCAAATCTATCCTAATTCTACAACTTTTCTATGACTTTTTACTTAGATGTTCTGTAGTTTGCTTTCAGTTTCTCACATTAAATATATATTTGTGTTCAGTAATGACAAAACACATTAAATAATGTTTCATGTTGCAATAAGTTTTGAAGTATTTTAAAAAGCAGAAAGTACTGGTTTTTGCTTTGTTTTTGCATGGTAACGTCTGCGTTTTACAAGGCAGCCTTTATTTCAAATGAAGAGGTATTTGTTTAGTAGCTCTGGTTTAAAGATCTTTTCACAGAAATTAAGAAAAGCAAACTTTAATAAATAATTACCAAGCTAGTTTTATTTTAAGACATTTCGCTCTTCTCTGACACATACATATGTTTTCTTAGTCCATTAAATCCTACCAACTGTAATTATCTTACTTTCCTGGCAGATGATTTGACTAGTCGTCTTATTCTAAAATCAATAATTTATTTCCTTATATTTAAATGGTTATTTTTCTGCAGTGCATGGAACATAGACAACATACAACCTACAGAGCATAGGGCTATGATAACTATGACCTAAGAACATACAGTACAATTAAACAAAACATTGACCCTTCAGAACATGCAACATGCAACATACAAAACTTAGGGCCCTGAGAACATGAATCATCCAAAACATAAGGTGATGGAACATACAATGACCAGAACACAGGGCCATAAATACATGGATACTTAGAACATACAACTTACAGAATGTGGAATTCAAAATCACAGAACCCTGAAAACATTCTAGAACATTTCTTGGAAATTGTCTCCTGCCAACCATTCATTCATCATAAGATAATATGAATATAAGGCTTTATGAACACAGAGGGCTAGAAACATGGATTCTGAAAACATATTGCACAACCATTAGATGATATTGCCTGAAACATATAATCATCATAAATGGCATCCTGGGAACAATGTACAATGATACATAGGACCATGAGAAAAGGTATTTTAGAACATGAGGAAAAAAGGAATTTAGGAAATAGATGTGAGGGAGTGCAGAGACTGCAAAACATAATATTTGACAACATTAAGTTATAAATAAAGAAGGTACAATTGAAGAGCCAGGAAAACCCAAAACCCAGAGAAAAGACGGAGAACATAGAACCACAAAAATACATGGTTAAGACTGAACACCAAGACTTCAAAACTCAGCAGGAAATATGATCAAAAGTTTTAAAACCCCAGAGAGATAGAAACATTATGGACAAAAGCATTGACACACCTGACTTTCCCAGCCATATGTGGTTCTTTCCCAAACTATTAGGGTGTCTTTAGCATGACAGTGCCCCTGTGCAAAAAGCAAACTCCATTAAGATAAGCTTTGAATTAGTTGGAGTGGAAGATCTCCTATGGAGCACTGACTGCACCCCAGGCCTCCTCACCTCAACTACATCAGTATCTGACTTTACTAAAATCTTCATGTCTGAATGAGCACAAATCTCCACAAGCACAACGTAGTGGAACATCTTTCCAGTAGACTGGTGAGAATCATAAGAGCAAATTGGAACTAAATATGGTATGCACTGCTCAAAATGCACGTACCATACTTGTGACCAGGTGTCTGCAACCTTTTGCCAAGATTTGTGTCACAAAATGCAGGGTGAAAAATCATTGCCTCTCAAATCACAACGTTATTTATATCATCAGCTGTTTGTGCCAGAGAGTCAGATTCAGTGGATTTCAAGTGTCTAATTATTCATTCCTTCATTCATTCATTGACTCATTCATTCACTTGATTGAGATAGATAGATAGATAGATAGATAGATAGATAGATAGATAGATAGATAGATAGATAGATAGATAGATAGATAGATAGATAGATAGATAGATAGATAGATAGATAGATAGAGATAGATAGATAGAGTAGGTGCAGATATAAATATATGTTCTGCAAATAAACATATAGGTGATGGGCAGTAAAAATGTGCAGAAGCTGTTAACATGACTCTAGACATTACAGTTTTTGTTGATATGCCACGATATTTTTTATAGGAAAAAAAAATCCTTACATTATAAATTGAATTGAATCCTAGAACACAACCTTATGTGCATCACATGCCCTTGACACATGAAGTAAATCAAATGTATGTGTCTTTACAGCACATCATTTATTTCAGCATAACACTGCAAATTAATATTCATATTGCTTAAAACTCGAGAACCTGCTGAAAGAAACACAAATGATTTATGCAAGGCCCGGAGAGAATTAACACATGCTAATGAATTCACACACAGACGCCAAACAGCCTGGCGTTAGATCTGTGTAGCGTATGCAAGCTTTCTCAGTGTGTTTGTGCGCTGACTAGGACGGGCTTTCTGCCGATGTTCAAGGAACAAAAGGCCTCGTCCTTTACTTAAAACCTTCCAGCGTGTGCACTATGGAGTTCTGGGGTTCTGGTTAAAGCGTGGATTTTTGTCTATGAGAAGTAAATCAAAGCAACAGGACATTTCAGAACGAATGACGCTCCTCAGAAGGGCACAGAAACATCTACAAGATTAGAGCACAAGTCTAGTCACTTTGATTTACAGCTCTGAGATGATGTGTGTGTGTTCACAGCTGAGTTTAAAGCCTTTCAGCCTGGCAATAAGATCTGTGTAAGAACCAAACAGACCTGTTAGATTCCAATTTACTGTGACGCACAGAACGGAGCCGACAAAACACGCCTTTCAACTTCTGAATAAGATGCTCCGACTTACTCTGGTGTCATAATGAAGAGAGAGAATCCAGAGAAGCAGTAAATGGTCAAACACAAACATGGCACAAACAATCAAACATAACGAAATAACAGAACACAGAACCGACCATCAAGGGAAACAGCTCGAGACAATGGCAAGACTGTGTTTATACAGTGAGCAAACCGGATGATGTAGCTTTGCTTTTATGCTACATCATATTATAGTTAACATCTGCAGGAGTTTTTCAGTCCGCATTTTCAAACCACTTACTTATGTCTTGCAATGGAAATTGCCTGCATTTAAAGGCAGTGATCTATTGAAAATTCTGAAATACTGTTTTAAAGGTCGATAAGTAATAAAATAAACAAACAGCATGTAAAAGCAGCCAGACAAACAACTAGCAACACAATTCACAAGAAAAATAAATAAAAGAAACAAACATCTCAGGCTATCACCTTTCAGTTTAGAAAGTGTGAAGTAGAAGTAGATTAATGGATTATCCAACTGTATATATTTTTATTTTAGATTGGTTTGAAAGGATTTACTGCACCAGCCTGGGATTTTCACAGTTTAGCCAAAATGTCAGGAAAATGCTGAAAGTAGTCTGGAGTTTGTCTGGAAGTTTTCTGAAATGTGAAGCAATACTGTTTAACTCTTAATCCAGAGCATTCTTAGCCCATGTGTGTTATTTCTGATGCTATTTTGATCCTCAGACTCAGCATGCATTTAGTTCCTGACGGAAGGAAAAGAGAAATATTGCAGATATTTTTTGAGCGAGTGTATGCCGAAGTATTCGAGTTCCTACTCTATAGGTGTTCATGTAGGTGGAAGGTGTTTGTGCTGCCAGTTAATCTGCGGGACGTGCATTTTCTCACCGCCATCCTTCTTTTTGTCTGCATTCCTCCCACCTCCTCCCTTTTTTAAACCCTTTTTCACACTGCTTGTATAAAAGCGAGCTGTCGCAGGGTCCTCATGCTCCTGTCTTCACACAAGGACGAGGACATGGCGTTCCATTTCTTTTATACAAAATCCTCTTGCGTGCATTTTTTTTCTCCCTCTGCTTTCTCTCTTCCCCGCTTTCTATCAGTGGATTTAAATGAGCTAAGTGAGTAATGGTAGCATTTAGTGATGCATGAGTTGTGTGTGCAGAAGGAAAGCGTTCTTTCCTTTCCCCCAGTTTGGTTCCTCGTTACAGGTGTTTGGCTCTAACCAGACACATCTGGACGACTTCCTATGCAAGAAAAGAGCCAAAATAAATAAATAAATAAATAAAATTACTTCCAGACCTGTTTGCTTGTAAAAGTAAATAGGGCAGCACAGATTCGCTGCAAGGATTTTGGGCGTCGATCATGAGGGATTATTTTCTGTCTTTCCTCCTCCCTCAAACCTGGACGAGGCTCTAAGTCGCAGTCATAAGTGTCAGTGCTGGTAAACAGTGCACTTTAGTCTGAGTAAAGAAACAGATGTAGTGGTGCCGGCCCGGAGATTTGTGTGAACGTTTTTGTATTGATTTTGAAAACACAACTATCACACCGGGTATTACTGAAAGTCTCGGAAATCAGAGATTACATTAGAGAGCACTCTAATGGTTCCACTGTTTGCTGCTGAAAAGGTAGTTTATGTGCTTAGGAATAAGAAAAAATACATCTGTGCCTGAAAAAAGTCCAGTGGTTTGATTTTGTTTTAAAATATTTATTTACTTTTATATACTTTTATTTTATATACTTTACAAGAAATAATAATAATAAAAAAAAACTAAACATGATCCTTATACCGATTAAAATGGACTGTGTAGGTCTATGGATATGCTCTTATTTAATTAAATCCCTTATTTTCTCTCTAAGCATCCAATCCATTTACAAGATCGACTACACCAATTAAGCATAACATTATGACATTATATTGTTATGACAGATGAAGTGAATAACACTGATTATATCTTCATCATGGCACCTGTTAGAGGGTGGGATATATTAGACAGCAAGCAGGCATTTGAAAACTTGAGAGTTGATGTGTTAGAAGGAGTAAAAAAGGCCAAATGTAAGATTAAACAGAGTTGGACAAGAGCCAAATTGTACTGGCTAGACGACCAGGTCAGAGCATCTCCAAAACTGCAGACCTATCAAAAGTGGTCAAAGGAAGGAACAGTGGTGAACCAGCGACAGGGTCATGGGTGGTCAAGGCTCATTGATGCACGTGGGGAGCGAAGGTTATGTTAAAGTTAATGCTGGTTCAAATAAAAAGGTGTCAGGTTACACAGTGCATTGCAGTTTGTTGCGTACGGGGCTGCATAGCCACAGACCAGTCAATATTAGGCAGGTGGTCATCTCATTTCTAATGCTAGCTAAATAGCTATACAGGTTAATCATAATATCCTCTATGAAGTTCTGAAGCATGGTGATAAAACCATTGATGTATAAATGTGTAAACTATACAGAACCCATGCAAAAAAAAAAAAAAAAAAAATATATATATATATATATATATATATATATATATATATATATATATATATATATATATATATATATATATATATATATATATATATATATATTTATTTATTTATTTAAGATGATTAAAGAAAGTAAGCTAGTGTTGTGTGGATTCTGAGCTCCTTTTCTATAAAAAGTTTAGGAAAATAATGAAGAGATTTTTGAATGTATGTAAAGTTCAAATATTTCTGTGCAGAGTTGATGAAAGAGGAAGCCCAGAGCTGCTTTCATTCATATATATATATATATATATATATATATATATATATATATATATATATATATATATATATATATTTTTTTTTAAGCTTGTAAATCTATTTCAGTTAGTGCACCAGGCCTCTTAAAGGAGCCGCTTCGTTCATCAGCCAGGCTTCGTTTCATTCGCACGCTTCAACCCTGTATTCATCCTTTAAGGCTGCTTAATTGGTTCGGTGCTGAGCTCTAAGAGGCAATTACTCCATAAAAGCCAACGAGGAGGGCGTGCTGTAAACCAAGGCATCCTAATCCACCAGATTGATGCCAGGCTTGAAAACAGCTGCATGTGGCACTAATTAGCGGTGTAATGGGTTTATTATTAACGGTGAAAGACTCAAAGTGAAGATTTATGTAAAGAACAACAGGGCTTCGAGGTAAAGCGGATCAGAGAAACATACATAAATACACAAGCGTACACTTTCAGTGAGAGGTTCCTTTAAGAAACAATCTCTCTTTGCTCCAAGTGAAATAGCAAAGTCAGGAAAGTCTGATGTCATTGGGTTTTTTGTTGTACACCACAACACACATTTCTGCTTGGTTCTATAAAATTGGTGAGTAATAACAGAGAGCAGACGTGGCAGTGCAAAACACAATGAAATGATGAAACAGGATCAACTACATTTTTTAAAACCAAAAAACTCCCAAAAACTCCTAAAAATCTTCAATTCGGATTCACTGGGCAGAGCTAAACTCCAGCAGTGTGCAAACATATTGTGTTTGTTACTGTATAGCATCTCAACACTGATAGCATAGAAATCTAATAAAAAAAATGGATAAAGTCTTCTGTATAGAATCTCCTCTAATAGAATTCTGTTTATTTTATTTATTTGTTTTTATTAAAAGAACAATTTTAATATCTAACAAATCATTGAGGAATATTTTTACTCAAACCAAAAAGGATATATATTTTTCTTGCTTATTAGTTTATTTGCTCAATGTTAAACTGTTTCTTATAATGAAACAGGATGTTGTAAGGATCCACACCTTAGAACTCCTATAGTACCCATACTTTCCATAGCAGGACAACTAAAGAACCATTAAGAACCTATAATTAATCCAATAAATCTTTGAAGAACCAATTTTTTTATGTGTTTGTGTACTGTGTTTCTGACTAAGACTGAGGAACTATGGCTCATTATATTCTCCTCAAGAATGGGAACGTTTTTCATAAACACTCTTCTCAGGATCTACCAAGAACTTTTAAAAGTTTTGGTTGCTCTATAGGGACAACTACAGCACCATAGTATTTTAAAAAAGGTTCCTAAAATATAGAGTTGCAGTACTTGTTGTTCACTGAAGATGATACCTCTTGCGAACCATTGAGGAACCTATGTATATGTTTTCTAAGAATCCTCTTTAATGGTAACACCTTTCAGTTAAAAAGTATGTGTATTAACTGGGTAAGTGTGCATGACAAAATTAGAATTATCACTATCTAGAACCTTTTACTTCTTCCTAGTCCCTGGTACAGAAATGGCTTTGTTGAGCTTACTAAGGTTCTTAGCCTTCTAAATGGGGTTTGAAATAAGTTTTTCTCAGAAACTCTCTGGTTAGGGTTGCCCTTAATGGTTCTTCAAGCCATAAAGGGATATATTGTTAGGGTTTGCATAGTTAGAGTTTCAATATCACTCCGGGTGGAGTGAGCTCTGACCCCGAAAGGAGTGGGGGGACCAGAGGACTCATAAGATGATGTAATAGCATCAACAATCCACCTGCTCAAAGTCTGCTTATTAGCAGGAAGGCCTCTATGGCCGTAACAGACGAGTAGCTGATCGGTCCTTCTCCAAGAACCCATCCTGTGGACGTAGGTGTCTAATGCGTGCACCGGACAGAGGAGGATAGAATGCCTGTAATCCAACAGGTCGTGGTACAACTGAGGGCACCTTGGGGATGTAACCCGTACGGGGTTACAGAGAGGCACTGGCAATACCCGGGGTAAACTCCAGGAAGGAGGGGGACACAGAAAGGGCTTCCAGGTCCCCTAACCTCTTGATATAGCAGATGGCCAAAAAGAACACAGTCTTGATTGAAAGGTGCCTCCAAGATGCCTCGTGGAGGGAGCTCTGGAGTGGAGAATGGTCTCTACCACCTCGGTGGCCACCCTTTAGGGGCCACAGCCTCGACAGCTCCGGGCAGAGGGTAAAATATTGCACCTCCGAGCTGGGAAAGGAGATCCCTCCTCAGAGGAATCTTCCACGGAGGGTGCTTGAGGAGAGCTGCCAGGTCAGTGAACCATGGTTTGCTCGGCCACCTTGGAGCTACTAGGAGGAGATGGACTCCATCCCGGCAATCTCTCTCCAGAACTCATGGAAGCAGCATGATGGGGGGAAAGGAGTACAACCCCAGCTGGGCTGGAGGAGTAAGGGAGAACCAGAGGGGACAGTGCGACATCTCTCAGGATGGGAACAGATCCACCTGGGCTCCTCCGAATTTCTCCCAAACCTGCTCCACCACATCGGGGTGGAGCCGCCATTCCCTGGGTCTCAACCCCTGCCTCAACAGGGTGTCTACTGCCTTGTTCAACCAGCATAGTTGAGGATGCGGATGCCCTGAGATCTCAGGGGAACCAGAGCCACATACACACATTTTGTGAAGGTACACGGTGAAAGGGCAAGGCCAAACAGAAGAACCCGGTATTGGTAAGCTTCGGCCCAGAAAGCGAACCTCAGGAACTTCCTGTGAGAAGGTAGGATGGATACATGAAAGTACGCATCCTTTAGATCCACCGTGACAAACCAGTCCTCGGATCTGATTTGAAGCACGACCTGCTTGAGGGTCAGCATCTTGAACCTGAGTCTCATGAGAAAGCGGTTCAGCTGACTTAGATCTAAGATAGGACGCAACCCTCCGTCCTCTTTGGGAATTATGCACCACCGGCTGTAGAACCCGGACTCTCGTTCTGATAAAGGGACCACCTTGATGGCCTCCTTCCTGAGTGGAGTGTTTACTTCCTGTTCCATGACCAGGGCCTGCTGGCTTCCCACCAGTGTGGGAAGAACCCCGGGCGGAGGAGACCCGAACTGATTTGAGTAGCCTCGCTCTACAGTGTGCAGGACCCACTGAGACACATCCGGAAGAGCTTTCCAAGCTGCCAGAAAGTGCCTTAGGGGTATCAGTGTGCCTGGACCCAGGGCGGTGCCCTGAAACAGCTCTAGGGGTGGTGAGATCTTCTGGACTACAACGATGCCGGGTGGAGACCAAAGAGAGAGCTTGCTGGAGCTGGCCGCGCCATGAAGCACTGAGGGTGGCAGGGTTAACAAACAAGGTCCCTAAGGTCCCCGGGACAGGGAAGGCATTGGATAGAGCGGTACACATACACAGTTGAACTGGGGGTGAAGGGGCAAGCTGAAAAATGCTTAACCCATGACCTGGACACCTCAGTGTGCAGTAGCTGCAGGAGCTGGCACGGCGCTCTGCCTCGGCAAAAATGGGGCCAGACCCGGAATGAGCTAGGGCACCCTTCTCGAAGAGTGCCCAGCGGGAGCGGAGCGTGCGCAAAGACACGCGTGCACAGTGAGCACAGTCAGTGTGTGAGCACAACACAAACACACAGAGCGCTTTGTGAACAAAGTACAGTACAAACAGGTATTTACTATTCTACATCCAAGTGTCAGAACGCTAGCATTATTAAAACCCCACATTTTAGCTTTTACCATGTTACTGCAGACTATTTTGAAAAGTCATTGTGCATTTGAAAAAACACGAAGAAAAGTATTTTAACGATTTCTATTTCTATATTTCGTGGCTGAATAACACAACTAAGCACAAACTCTAAGGAGCTTTCAACATACATTTATATATATAGGCCTATAATTATAATTTTATACAAAGATGTGGTTTGCAAATTGCATACATTGACAATGAATTTGCACTGTTTCTTTCTTTTATTTATTGTTAACCACATTGCATTATAATATGACAGAACAAATATGTCTTGGTTGATTTAATGCTTCAAAGTAAAAAGTAATGATCATAATATAAAATCTTTGCAATATGAAAACTGGTGGGAAAAACAGTCATTATTTGCTGAGCAGTTGTGAGAATGGGAGAGTGTGAGGTAAGTTGTGTGTGAGACGTTCCGCTAGCTTAGCTTTCACTAAAAAGCATGATATCTCCTCTGACTGTTTATTCATTCAGGAGCAATCAGCGTCTTTTCACTGATGGTTTGCCTTCAAGACTCTGTGTATGTATGTGTGTGTGTGTGTGTGTGTGTGTGTGTGTGTGTGTGTGTTTAATAACTATTTAAAGCAAGATTGCAGATCTGCAAGCGGAAAGCCGTGACGAGGGCTGAAAAGAGCTGATGCCTCACGACTTGAGTTGGAGAGAAAAAAGGCACACTGCGTTTTAACCGCTTGAAGGAAAGTTTCTGCATTGTGCTGAATCGTCGTTTGGGAGAAAAATGCCAGAGGACGTTGATCCAGGCTCGTTCCATGGTGAAAATTTTGTAAAGAAGTAAAAGGGGACGATATGAGATGAGTGTGGGAGGAAAGTTGAGAGGCCTGCATGACCAGTAAATCACAGAGCTTTGCATATTTATTTGGATTCTCTAAGACATGTCTCTTCTTGACCAGCAAATTTTTTGATTACCTCTAAAAGCCACATTGTCATCTGATCACACACTGAAAGGTTTCTTGGAGTCAAGTTGAGACTGAAATCTAAACCAGTAATTAATTTATTTTCATCTTCTTTCCTTTTCTGGTTAGTGTATAGTTTTCTTCATATTTGTTTTTGTTCATTGTGTAGTTTTGATCAGTGTGTTGCTGTTTTGCTTAGTTTGTAGTTTTGGTCAGTGTGTAGTTTTGTTCAGCAGTTTCCCACCAGTCAAAAAGTCAGTGCTGTGCACTACCCATCATCTCTGCCTCTTGCTATGAACATTGCTATATACCACATTGCTATGGACATTCAGTTCAGGACATTGATACATCTTGGTCATTTTTTTTCTTTGCAACAAGATACCCTTCCCAGTCAATGCTTTTACTATGTACACGGTCATTCATGCTTTCATCAAACTGTTTTCCATGGCAGGCATCCCAGAGGGAATACTGACAGATTAAGGGATGAACTTTACCTCACAGCTGATGAAACAGTCCTACTGGCAACTGGGCATTATTGCTCTGAGAACCTGAGTGCCAAAAGATTATTACTAAAAGATTGATTGACTGGTTGGTACGGTTTAAACAGATCCATGCTGTGGAAGTTAATCAGTGACACAGGTTGAGAGTGGGACAAGTGGCTACCATTCATCTTATTTGCGTATCCAAAACATACCTCAAGCATCAACTGGAGTCACTCCTGTTCAACTCCTGTATAGCTGGCCGGTTCAAATAGGTCTAGTAATATGAAATAAAAATCACCAACCTGACAAAAAAGTCTAGTCAAACTTACAATATTAACTTGCTCAAGGAATTGAAAAACACACCCAAAAACAGCACAAGTAAGGTAGTGGCGGTGAAGGTGGACAAACTAGCCCCTGAGTCAAGACTACAGCACCAGCTACCAACAGTGAAAATAGAATACTTGGTAAAGCTTAAGCGCATTGAGCCATGACTGAATTGTTTGAGGAGGTCTCCTAATTTTTCAGAAAAAAAAAAAGAACTATTGTGGGTTTACAAGCAGGTGCTTCTTTATCCACAAACTACTTTTAGGGCACGAGTGGGGCTATGTCAGTTTACATTTCTTTCATTTGGGCACCTGCTACATTTTTAGAGGTTGATGGACAGAATGCTTCAGGGCCTTGAAAAGTGGTCTGCTGCTTTCCAGGCGATGTGGTAATCTACAATAACACCTCAGAATCAGAATCAGAATCAGGTTTATTGGCCAAGTGTGTTGACACACACAAGGAATTTGGTTCCAGCTGTTTGTTACTCTCAAAAGTACAGACATAAATAAAAACCTATACATGACAAAACAGACACAACAAGACAAAAACAGACTATACAAGACAATACAGACAATATGAGACAGTATAGACAGTGTGGGTAATAAATAGGGATACAGACCAGTAATGTACATAAAGTGTGGGAGTGCATGGTGGTGCAAATGACAGTATTGTGTGCCAGGTAGGATGAGATAGTTTACTATAAAACTTTGTACAGTATATAGAAGCAATAGTGTGTGCAACATATACAGATAATGTGATGAGTGACAGTTCTGTGCAGTACTCATAGATATGAGCAGGAATATAATTATGGTCAGTTGTTAGTGAGGGTGATTGCTTGGGGAAAGAAACTGTTCCTGTGTCTGGCAGTTTTAGTGAACAAAGTTCTGTAGCGCCTGCCAGAAGGGAGGAGCTGAAAGATGTTGTGTCCAGGGTGTGAAGGGTCATTAATGATTTTTCCTGCCCGGTTTCTGGTTCTTGTATGGTACAAGTCCTGGAGAGTGGGCAGGGGGGCACCAATGATTCTTTCAGCTGTTTTAACAGTTTTCTGCAGTCTGTTTCTGTCCTGTTTTGTTGCTGCTCCAAACCAGATGGTGATTGATGAGCACAGGACAGATTCAATGACTGCAGTGTAGAACTGTATCAACAGCTCCTGTGGCAGACTGTACTTCCTTAATTGCCTTAGAAAGTACATCCTCTGCTGGGCCTTTTTCAGAATCGAGTTTAACACCTGTGTAGAACCAGGACAAACAAGGAGGTGGGATCCTTCTTGGGCCTCAGGGCTAGTACTGAAGATTCATCCTTCATTTTGCCATGTTTGCAAGACCTCTGACAACTTACTTAACAACAGTGTTGGGCAGTAACGCGTTACTGCCCAACACTGTTGTTAAGTAAGTTGTCAGATTAACAAAGTTACTTTTGACAGTAACTAATACTGTAATGCATTACTTTATTAAATAAAGTAAGTCAGTTACAGTTACCGTATGGTGCGTTACTTGTTACTTTTTTAAATGAACTAATTTTGGCTGAAGTGTAGCCTACAGTATAACCTGTTTACAGCAGCGATGCATTGTAGGGTTGGTGTATGAGAACCACTGTAAACACAAAGAAGACTCACTGTGGGGGTGTCTCCGTTTATTAAGGTCTGTGCGGCAGTATTGGCGAGACGAGGCGAGAGCAAGACAAATTTCTCAAAGTGGAAATATGCTCATTATTTCACTTTAGTTGAGTATAAATGCAAAAACGTTTTACTCAAATGTAAGCTGTGTCTTTCTGGTTTAAAGATTGTATCTACTGGGATAGCAGCACCTCCAGCACTCCATGCCTCGACGAAGCTAGAAGCTAACCCAGTGTTCTGTTGTACATTGTTGATAGATTTCATACTTAAGCTGTAAAAGGAACATTTTAAGAGCTCAACACAACAGCTTTTATGATGCAGAAGCCACTTTAGTTTTTGATTCTGAATATATTATTCAGTTTGTTTTGTTATTTATTTCAGAAATCCTTGCGATATATTCAGTTTGTGTTGGTCTGACTTTAATAAAATAGTGTTTAAAAATTACTTTGTGTTTAAGTCAGTTTTGTGTTTGTATAGACCATAACGCATAAAAGGGCACATTAAAGAACGTTCTTTAAAAAAATTAACTAAAAAGTTACTTTTAACAGTAACGCATTACTTTTTGGTGTAAGTAATCAACAAAGTAATTGAGTTACTTTTTGAATTAAGTAACAAGTAACTGTAACTAGTTACTATTTTTTAGTAACTAGCACAACACTGCTTAACAAAGCTGCTAAGGATTCTGTTGTGTAAAATAGGAATCTGTTTCAGAGGAACCAGGTACTTGAACATGCAAAAAAGAGGGACTATCAATTATGTGGTCCCTGGGCACTCACTGGTACTACTATTTTGAGAGGTTATTTGGCATGAACAATCATTGAGCATTGACATGGATCCACTCAATGAAAGATCACAATGACTAAGTGAAAAGATGGTACCTGACCCTCCAGCCCTACATATTTTGGATAAGACATCGCCCTGGGAGTCAGAAACTATTGGCCAGCTACCTGTCCAGATACTCGAACAGTACGTGTCTTGGAGAGGGCAGGTATTTTCATTGCTCAATTTGAACTTCCATTGTTTTTGCTGTCAGAGAGGAGGGTGCATACACAACCATGACTGCACATGGACATAACTTTCATAACGTCCACACAATCCTCTCCCACACATCATATTTATATATTTATATATATTTTTTTTACATATTTTTGTCTTCATTTTATTTGTAGTATTTGTGTGACAATAGTCAGGCTTCTGAGTTTCACAGGCCAAACAGAGCAGTGGAGTAGCAGCTTGTATTAAAGTCACAGAACTATGCATAGAACATGGCCATAGTGATCCCAGAATATCAATCTGGTCATTTGGGTGGTTTTAGTGTCTAGTGTCTTTGATTTGTCTAACAAGCATGCGACAGTGGTGCCATGAGTGGTGCCTGTGCACTTAAATGTTATATCACCACTAGATTTTCTGTTTTTCTTGCATACTCTAAATTAATATCACCATCTGTGGGTTGAGACATAATTTGTTTACATTCTTTTTTCCCCAACTAAATGTTGTCTCTTTGGCAGGTCCTGGTTTGTTCAGTGCATTTTTTTTGTTTTCAGTGTGCTGTTTTGGTCAGTTTGTTGGTTGCTTAGTCAGCATGTTTTTTTTGTTTGTTTGTTTGTTTTGGTCAATGTGTTTACACAGTGTATTTAAAAAAAATATATAGTTAGGTTTGGGGTCCTGGTCACTGTGTTTAAGTCTGTTTTTTCTTTTTTGTGTAATCTTGTCCAGTTTGTTCAGTATTTGGTCTGTATTTGTGGGCATTGTGTAGTTTTGGCCAGTGAGTTCTGTATGAATAAAGCCAATGTTTACACTGAAAGCCACATTGTCATCTGATCATTGCAATTTGGAACATTTAATCTCCCAGGTGATACTCAGGGTTAAACCAACAACCCTGTTATTTCTCTCATTTTCTTCTCCTGGTTCTGGTTAGTGTGTAGTTTTTGTCAATGCAGTGTGAATCAGAGTATAATTTTCCGCAGTGTGTTGGTGTTTGGTGTAGTTTTGTTTTAGTGTGATGGTGTTTTGTTCAGTGTGTAAATTTTGTCATTGTGGGATTATTTTTATTGGTCAGTACATATTTTTTTCTTCGTGTATAGTTTTTGATCAGTGTGCTGGTGTGTTTTATTCAGTGTATAGTTTTGTTGAGTGAACCGTTTCAGTTGGTGTTATTGGGTAATTTTTGGTCAATGTGTAATTTGGTTAGTGTGTAGTTTTTGTTTAGTTTGTAGCTTTTGGTGAATATGTAATTTTGGTTAGTGTGTAGTTTTTGTGTATTGTGTAGTTTTTGGTCAATGTATAATTGTGATTAGTGTGTAGTTTTTGGTCAGTGACTTAGTATGCTTTATTAAGTGTGTAGTTTTGGTAAGTGTACCATTTCCTCTCTAAAACCACATTGTCATCTGATTGGTCATGGGAACATGTAAAGAAATCTCTCAGGCTGACACAGAGGGTTAAACTTATACAGTGGTGTGAAAAAGTGATTTCTTATTTTTTTTGCATGTTTGTCACACTTTAATGTTTTAGATCATCAAACTAATCTAAATATTAAGAAAAGATAACACAAGTGAACACAACATGCAGTTTTTAAATAAATGTTTTTATTATTGAGGAAAAACAAAATCCAAAACTACATGGCCCGTGTAAAAAAGTGTTTGCCCCCTGTTTAAACTGTGGTTTATCACACCTGAGTTCGATTTCTCTAGCCACACCCAGGCCTGATTACTGCCACATCTTTTCACAATAAAGAAATCTCTTAAATAGGACCTGCCTGACAAAATGAAGTGGACCAAAAGATCATCGAAAGCTAGACATCATGCCGAGATCCAAAGAAATTCAAAAACAAATGAGAATGTGATTGAGATCTATCAGTCTGGAAAAGGTTATTAAGCCATTTCTAAAGCTTTGGGACTCCTGTGAACCACAGTGAGCGCCATTATTCACAAATGGCAAAAACATGGAACAGTGGAAACCAGACTGGGCAAAAATGGTCTGCATCGCAGAGAGATGAAAACCGCTGCTAAACGAAAAGAACATAAAGGCTTGTCTCAGTTTTGCCAGAAAACATCTTGATGATCCCCAAGACTTTTAGGAAAATACTCTGTGGACTGACGAGACAAAGGTTTAACTTTTTGGATGGTGTGTGTCCAATTACATCTGTCGAAAAAGTAAAACCGCATTTCAGAAAAAACCCATCAAACCAACAGTAAAATATGGTGGTGGTAGTGTGATGGTCTGGGGCTGTTTTGCTGCTTTAAAACCTGGAAGACTTGCTGAGATAAATGGAATCATGAATTCTGCTGTTTACCAAAAAATACTGAAGGAGAATGTCTGGCCATCTGTTCGTGACCTCAAACTGAAGCGGACTTGGGTTCTGCAGCAGGACAATGACCCAAACAACACCAGCAAGTCCACCTCTGAATAGCTGAAGAAAAACAAAATTAAGACTTTGGAGTGGCAGTGTTGAGTTTGCTCAGTGTGTAGTTTGCTGTGTGTTGGTGTTCTGCTTAGTGTGTAGTTAGAGTAAGTGTGTTGTGGGAAAGCAAATGACTCTATGCCCTCCCTCTGTAATAATTTGATCACTTGTCCTGCTCTGGGTCTTGAAAAAATAATAAAAGTAAATATTTATTAAATAAATTAAATAATAAACATGTATTTATATATTTATTTGCTAACATGTTGATGCACAATCACAGGGAGATCTAGTGTCAGCAATTAAAACTGGATCCATAGATTAAAATGAAATGGCTCCCTGAAATACATTACCAAAACTAACTGTCTATCAATAAACAGTGCTAGCGTGACAAGTTCCATCAAGCCTGAGTTTATTAGTCATCAAAACTGTGTTTTCAGTCTTTGCAATTTGCTTAATAACCCTTATAAAGCTCCAATAAACAGCAATTTTTGTTCTTGCAAAAGTAAATTGCATTTCATTTAAAAACAAAATATATTTAATATTTAGCAGTAAATTACATTTAACTCACTGTATTAATTATAATACATATGAATATACTTAGATCAGTGGAATATAGTACAGTATTCTTCTTCTTCTTCTTCTCTCGGCTGCTCCCATTAGGGGTCACCACAGCAGACCATCCTTCTCCATACCCCCCTGTCCTCTACATCTGCCTCTTTCACACCAACTACCTGCATGTCTTCCCTCACCACATCCATGAACCTCCTCCTTGGCCTTCCTCTTTTCTTCCTTCCTGGTGGCTCCATCCTCAGCATTCTTCTACCAATATAAGTCATGTCCCTCCTCTGTACATGTCCAAACCATCTCAATCTCACCTTCCTCACCTTGTCACCAAAACGTCCTACATGGGCTGTCCCTCTAATAAACTCATTTTTAATCCTGTCCATCTTCGTCACTCCCAACATAAACCTTAACAACTTAGCTCTGCTACCTCCATCTCTGCCTCCTCTCTTTTACTCAGTGCCACTGTTTTTAATCCATACAACATTGCAGGTCTCACCACAGTCCTATAAACTTTCCCTTTCATTCTTGCAGATACTCTTCTATCACAAATCACTCCTGACACTCGTCTCCACCCACTCCACCCTGCCTGCACTCTTTTCTTAATTTCCTAACACACTCTCCATTACTTTGCACTGTTGACCCCAGGTTCCTGAACTCCTCCACCTGTTCCACCTCTTCTCCCTGCAACCGCACCGCACCACTCCACTGCCCTCCCTCTCATTTACACACATGTACTCTGTCTTACTCCTACTGACTTTCATTCCCCTTCTCTCCAGAGCATACCTCCACCTCTCTAGGCTCTTCTCAACCTGCTCCCTACTCTCAGCACAAATCACAATATCATCCGCAAACATCATATTCCAGGGAAACTCCTGTCTGACCTCGTCCATTAACCTGTCCATCACCACTGCAAACAGGAAAGGGCTCAGGGCCGATCCTTGATGCAGTCCAACCTCCGCCTTGAACCAGTCTGTCGTTCCTACTGCACACTTTATTGCTGTCACACTGTCCTCATACATGTCCTGCACCACCCTCACATACTCCTCTGACACACATGACTTCCTCATACAATACCACAACTCCTCTCTTGGCACTCTGTCGTACGCTTTCTCTAAATCCACAAATACACAATGCAATTCCTTCTGTCCTTCTCTATACTTCTCCATCAACATTCTATAAGCAAATAAGGCATCTGCGGTGCTCTTTTTTGGCATGAAACCATACTGTTGCTCACAGATTGTCACCTCTTCTCTCAGCCTGGCTTCCACTACTCTTTCCCATAACTTCATGGTGTGACTGATCAACTTAATTCCCCTGTAGTTATTGCAGGTCTGCACATCTCCCTTATGCTTAAAGATCAGTACCAGCACACTCCTTCTCCATTCCTCAGGCACCTTCCAGAATCTTGTTCAACAATCTGGTTAAAAACTCCACTGCCATCTCTCCTAAACATCTCCATGCTTCTACTGGTATGTCATCTGGTCCAACCAACTTTCCACTCTTTATTCTCTTAATCGCTGCTCTCACTTCCTCCTTACTAATCCTATCCACTTCCTGCTTCACCAACTCCACATCATCCAGCCTTCTCTCTCTCTCATTTTCCTCATTCATCAGCTGCTCAAAATACTCCCTCCACCTTCTCAACACACTCTGCTCACTAGTCAACACATTTTCATCTCCATCCTTTATTGCTCTAACTTGCAGCACATCTATCCCAGCTCGGTCTCTCTGCCTGGCCAATCACTACAAATCCTTTTCTCCTTCTTTTAGTGTCCAACCTCTCATACAGTTCCTCATATGCCTTTTCCCTGGCTTTCGCCACATCTCTCTTTACCTGCTGCCGCATCTTCTTGTACTCCTGCCTACTTTTCTCATCACTCTGTCGAACCCACTTCTGTTTTGCCAACCTCTTTCTCCATATGCTCTCCTGCACTTCCTTATTCCACCACCACGTCTCTTTGTCTTCCTTTCTATTTCCAGATGTCACACTAAGTACTTTTCTAGCTGCCTCCCTCATCACTCCTGCAATAGTTACCCAATCATACAGCACCTATTCACCACCACCGAGCCCCTGTTTGACCTCTTCCCTGAGCCTCACACTACAGTCTTCCTTTTTCAGTTTCTACCATCTTATTCTTCTTTCAGTCTTCACTCTCCTCCTCTTCTTCTTCGCCTCCAAAACCATCCTACAAACCACTATCCTATGCTGTCTAGCTACACTGTCCCCCACAAACACCTTACAGCATCCAATCTCCTTCAGGTTGCATCTCCTACACAGAACATAGTCCACCTGTGTGCACCTTCCCCTACTATTATAGGTCACCCTATGATCATCCTTCTTCTTAAAATACGTATTCACCACTGCCATTTCCATCCTTTTAGCAAAATCTTCCTTCTACATTCCTCTCCTTAAAACCATACCTACCCATCACCTTCTAATCACCTCTGTTCCCTTCACCTACATGCCCATTAAAGTCTGTCCCAATCACCTATCATTCATTCCTAGGTACACCATCTAGAACTTCATCTAATTCACTTCAGAATCTTTCCTTCTTCTCCATCTCACAGCCAACTTGTGGAGCATAACACTGATGACATTTATCATCATCCCTTCAACTTCCAGCTTCACGTTCATCACCCTATCAGAAACTCTCTTCACCTCCACTACACCCTTACTGTATTCTTCCTTTTGAATCACCCCTACACCATTTCTCTTTCCATCTGCACCATGATAGAACAGTTTAAACTCACCTCCAATGTTCCTGGCCTTACTCCCTTTCCACTTGGTCTCCTAAACATCATATCAGCTACCTCTCTCCCTGTACCAGTCATAGTACCAACACAAGTACAAACCCAAACCTCCACTCTCCTACACTTCTCCTTTTCCTGCCATTTTTGTAGACGTCTTCCTCCTCTCCTTCTCCTCCTTCGGCCAACAGTAGCCCAATTTCCACTGGTACCCTGTTGAAAACGATACATGTGGTAGTGCTTGGTAACCTGGGCCTCGACCGATCTGGTATGAATTTCCAATTTGTGATCCGCATATTCGATGTTAACGCTGGATGCCCTCCCTAAAGCAACCCTCTCCATTTATACGGGCTTGGGACCGTCACTAAGAGTGCACTGGCTTGTGCCTCCCTAATGGCTGGGTTAGAACATAGTGCAGTATTTAAAAGTAAAAACTGTTTCTGTTTGTAACTAGCTAAACAAGTTTACCATACTGCACAGTTTACTGCATTCAAACTCGTTTTGTTTCGAGTATCAAGTGATGATTTGAGAGTAAAAAAAAAAAAAAAACAGGAAAAGTGAAATGTTCAGCAGATCATTTCCAGGGTCTTGTCTGTAATGTTAAAGCATACAGAGAGCTGTGACATACACTCACTGCTGTTATGATGTAAACAGATGTAGAAATGCAGAGCAAAAGCCACAAGGAATTATGGGATTTCCTGACACTGAAATCCATCACACCTGACTGTAAAGCGGATTTCAGCTCCAAGATATATTTTTATGCAGGTGTTATATTTATGTAAAAGTTAACATCAGAGATTAAAGAAAAATGTTTAACATAAATTGCGAGTGTGTTCCAGTCTCTCTACCGTTGTATTGTAGTTTTTGTGTTCCAGTTTCATTTTTGAAGTGTATCAGCAGGGTTTTGTGTGTGTGTGTGTATGTTACAATCACTCTATCAGTATGTGTCTATTAGTATGTGTTACCGTCTCTCTATGAAAGTGTTTTTTAGACTATATGTGTGTAAGTGCGTGTATGTGTTTTCCAGTCTCACTGTGACTCTACTCATCATGTAATGTGTGTCCAGGCTTCACAGTGTGTTTTTCACTCTCTGTACACTGATGTGTGTTCCAGTATCTTTTTGGTGTTTTGTTCATGGTGAGCGTTCTAGTCCCTCCTAAACAATGTGTGTTCCAGCCTCTCCCTACTGCTGGCTATGTCTTAAAAGTATGTCCATTAGGGTATGTCTTCCAGTCCCTTTGTTACATATAAAGCTTAGTAAACAGGTGAAGATGGAACATTCAGCATATCTCAGCTATGTAGTAATTTTTCATCTTGCATGTCAGAAAGATGGTGATGAAATTCCTCTCCCTGTATAATCAGTAATGAACCACATCCATGACTCATTATCTGTCCTTTCTGCACTCTTTTATTTCTGCATTTTCTTCTCCTGCTCTCATGAAGAAGAATCAGTTCTATTTTTTTTATTTTGTTTTCCAGGAACACTGTGATGGCATTTCATTCACGCTGCAGCCAAAGTCATCACTATGCATATTGAAAAGCGCTCTCCTCAGCGAAACCCAGATTAGAACCCTGTTCCGCCATGTCCCTTTGATCCCACACACTTAGCAAACAAATTTGTGGATCATATTGCCAATAGGGGCATTTAATGCAGGTTTGTTTGCGTCCCTTCTCCAGAATGATGTGCTGAATTTCAGAGCAGGCCGCCTCACTGACATTTTCAGCCGATGCTCGCTATACAAATGCAAATGTAATCTTCCCGTCCTCCTCAAGCTCCTAATTGTTCCCAGCTGCACTCCCGGCTTTGGGATAAAACTCAGTATGAGCTTAAATTAGATCTCGAGATCCTTTATTCATCTATGTCGTTATCATTTAACCATTTCTGGTGAAGAATACAGGTTCATGTCAGTGCAGTATAGAGGTGCAGCAAAGGCCTCAGTGTTGGGGAAATACACTGCAAAAAATGCTATTTTAGCAAATGAAAATAACAGAATATTCTGTTTTATAATAATTTATATATAAAAATGTATCTTCAAAAAATATGAAGATGAATTAATATTTTGATAACAATTTATACAATAAGGAATAGTACATTTTGTGAATAGTACATTTTACGTTTTTACAGTCTCCTATTTGTGAAAAAAAAACTATTAAAGGCAGTCAAACCAAGCAATTTAAAGTAATCTTATTTGGAGAGTAAAACTAGGTAATCTAGTGATCATAAACAGTCATGGCTTATCTATTCTATTTTAGCAAGTGAAAACTAGACCTGTGACTACAAAACTAACTTTGTTAAAGGTAAAGAGTGAAATTTAACCTAGTTCGTAAATGTTATGTTAGAATATAACATAAGTTAGTAAAACAAAGCTAATCTCATACAAATAAGATAATCCAAAGAGGCAAAGCTAACAAGCAAGCAAAAACAACCAAGTAAGTGAAACCTACTCTAGCAAGTTTAGAAGTCAGTTTAGTTATTTATGATATACCCAGCAAGTAATAGCTAAGCTACTAACAAAAGCTAAATTAGCAAAGTACCAGAAACCTAGTGACTGAAAACTAAAAAAAAAAAGATAATCTTCTCAAACAAAGATAATCTATTAAGTGTGACACATACAAGCAAGCAAAAACATAGAACAAGAGTCTATTCTTGCACAGAGATTACCTAGTTTGGCAAGGTGAAGTATGATCCTAGCAAGTGTAATTAACCCAGCTAACCAAGTGATACAAATGTAGCCTAGTTAGAGGAGGATAACTGAGTAAGTAAATACACAAACATGGTCATTAGAATTATGAGTGCCCCTGCATTCATTCCATCGGTTTTAAATAACATAAAACATTGAGGTGGCAGGCAAAGAACAAATGCATTCTGTATAGTAAAAAAAAAAAATCATCATTATTATCATTATCATCATCTTCACTAACAATCAGATATTGCCATGTTATCCCTCAGAGCAGCAGCAGGAGAAAAACTGTCTTTTCAGCTTAATCTGCAGCCATGTCTAATTTATTCCTGCGCCTGATTCATTAACGAGATGTCCACGTGCCTTAATTAATCCTTCAGATGTGACATGATTCTGATGTTTACATGCAAACAAAATCTCTAGCAGCGCCACGCTACACGCGGCTAATCAGGAATTAAGTGCAAAGCGTTTTTTTATAATGACAGTAATCAGTGAGGTCTGGGATAAACCGAGTCTCTGAGTAAACTGGTGCTGTGTGTTACAGTGAGGAAAAACGGCAAGCCAGATTTAATGTTAGCTCATTTATGTTCTTTTTTTATATATATTTTTTTTTTACTCTTTCTCGAGTGCATGCTAGCTTGAAAAGTTCTTCTGTATTGCTTCGATGAGTGTCCCTGAAAATAGATGACTCCTCGTGTCCGTCGCACGTGCTGCGCACTTTCATTAAGAGCCAATCAGAATCCAATTACGGCCCCTATCGCAGCCAATTAAAGCTGTTTGCATTTAAACGCTACTGTAGGGTGAAATATTTCCAATCACCGCAACGCTTCATTATCACTCTGTCAGAATTGGCCAACAGAAAATGAATTCTGGCATGCTGGGGGTTTGAAATCTACACTTCCTGTTTTCCCTAGAGTCTATTTACCATAAACTCAGACAGCATGGAAATGAGCAAAAATCCATTAATACTGCAGCTGTGAGACAGACAGCACGGCCTCTGCGTTTATAAATAACTTAGGATTCGTACAAACCAACTGGTGCTTAAAGTTCTGATAGGTTGTAATGAATCATGATGTGACAATCAAGAAAGATATAAACATCAAAACTGGGCAAAGAGAAAACGGAAGAAAAGTCATGCAGGATGCATCTTTAAGTATTTCATTTTATTTGTATTTTTATATTTTAATAGGTAATACATTTCAATATTACAAGTTGATCATATCGAAGAGGTCAGTATTTTACGAATTTGAATTTAGTTTTGCACTCTTTATTATGCTATATACGCTACGCTGTTTTGTTCACTTCAGTAACTTTTACAGTTTAATACAGTGTACAATTCAGCACTGCATAGAGGCCATATATTCACCAAAACACTGTAATGCTACTAGCAACATCAACATGAACACTATACAATGACTTTATATTAGTATATGGTTAATTTTTGCATTGTCCAGAAATCCATTTCATGATTTGTATAGTGGTCCAGTACACCAAATATCTGTTCTTAAGAAACACCTACATATAAAAAATAATAATATGTGTGTTTGTATATATATATATATATATATATATATATATATATATATATATATATATATATATTTATTAACTAACGTAATATTTTGTTCAATAGGTTTGTGACTTTTTTTTCTAAACTGCACTTTTCTCATGTCATTTATTAATGTCAGAGTCCCACTGTGGGATAAACAAGATTAAACAGTGGGTTCACGATAACAACAGAAACCTTGCCTCAAATCTATATCCACGGGTCACAGGTTCAGATCTCAGTGTGCTTCAGTGTCTGATATCGCTCGTCCTCTCTGTCCTCTACCGTGGCCTCTGTGAAAACTTCTAAATCCCCAAATCATGATGGAAAAAAGCAACTGTTATGAAAGTTTACACTTTTGGGAAATGTGTCTTTCAGAGATCTTTTTTTATAACAAACGGTTTGACCCAATAGTAAAATGTCTGAAACTTTTATTCTTCAAAGATCAAAAACTGGCCAAATTTCAAGAAGCTCTCAGCGTAATACAATATCTGATATGTAATCTATGTCATACATCTATGAAATTACAGTTAACACCTTGAAAGGCACATGCATGTTTATTTTGCTTATATGCAACAAATTAGGTATTGAAACAATATGAAATTTTACTTTGACCAAACAAATATAGAAATGAACAGATGTTCAACTTTATTTTCATAAAAAATCCTCTCTTAGCATGAATACCAGCTTTACACAGTCTCGAGATATAGACAATTAATTTATCCAAACATTTAGCTGAAATATTTTGCCATGCCTCTTCTAAAACTTGCTGGCAGTTCAATAAAATTTTGGTTTGGTTCAACTGTATTGTCATTGTGCAAGGTACATGAACAGAGCCAATGAAATGCAGTTAGCACTTAACTAGAAGTGCATAAGTACAATAAATAAATAGCAGTGTCATAAATAAGGGTATGGGGTCCACATGCAAAGGGGTGAGGGTGAATAATGTACAGGGGTGCAGTGGGTAACAATATATGTATAAATCGTAATATACAATATACTGTGCAAAGATTGTGCATAGAGATAACATGCTCAAATGACGATTATAGTTATATAAAAGTATGAATGTCGTATGATACAGTATATACAGAATAAATATTTGTGGAATATACAGTAGTACAGGGATAAGTTATGTATGGGGCAAAAATGCATAGTGGATAAACAGTGAAAAAAATTATGATCAGCTGTTCAGTGCAGTAACAACCACAGGAAAAACTATTTTTCAGTCTATTTGTGCGGCTCTGAGGCACCTGTAGAATCTGCCCGATGGGAGATGTGTATATAGTCTATGGTTTGGGTGAAGGGAATCTTTGATAATGCCCCTCTGCCTTTGCAAACAGCGTTTTTTTGTGAATGTCCTCCAAGGTGGGTAGCTGAGTGCCAATGATTTGCTGAGCAGTTTTCACCACCCTCTGAAGGGCTTTATGATACGAAGCAGTGCAGCTATTGTACCACACTGAGATGCAGTTAGTGAGGATGCTATCAATGGTACAGCAGTAAAGTTTCTCCAGTATCCTATAGCACAAACAAACAGATTTTTTAAATCTCTTCAGGAAATTCAGGTGCTGTTGTGTCTTTCTGATCAGGGTAGAAGATCAGGTGAAATCCTCAGAGACTCCAAGCACCTTAAAGCTGGGTGGACACTCAACAGCAGCTACGTTAATGTGAATCGGAGCATGAGTGTGATTCCCGGCTCGTCTAAAGTCCACAATGACCTTCTTTGTCTTATAGGTGTTGAGTTCCAAGTTATTGTCCTCACACCATGATGCTAAGTGCTGGATTTCCTCCCTGTAAGCCGTCTCATCGTTGCCTCTGATCAGGCCGACCACTGCAGTGTCATCTATGAACTTAACGATGCTGTTTGAGGCATAGGAGGTATGCAGTCATGGTTGAAAAGGGAGTATGGAGAGGGGACAATACACATCCCTTAGGAACCCCAGTGCTGAGGGTGAGACTGGAGGAAGTGATGGTGTTCAGTTAAACAGACTGTGGTCTGTTTGTAAGGAAGTCCAGGGTCCAGTTGCAGAGATATGTGCTGATGCCAAGCTGTTTTAGCTTCACATTTATCTTGGAAGGGCTAACTGTGTTAAAAGCTGAGCTGAAATCAACAAACAACATCCTGGCATAAGTGTCGGGGTTGTCTGGGCAGGCCATTCCATGATGCATAACACTCTAGCCGACTGTTTGCTTTCTAAATTACGGTCACAGAGCTTGGACATATGCTTCAGTTCATTGTCTTGTGGTATGGTGAATTTGGTTCCAATTAGCTGCTGTCCAGATGGAATTGCATGGCACTGAAATAATGAATGGTAGCCATTTTGGTTAAGTATTCCTTTCACCCAGAATAAGTCAACCTTCCCTGTTGCAAGACAACCCCAAGCCATTAAGCTTCCACCTCTATGTACGACTGTGAGTGTGAGAAAGTCTGCTAACATTGTCTCTCCGGTTTATCTTCTTACATAAGTACGTATCTGTGCCAAAAAATCTCAAATGACTAATTTGTCCACAGAACTATTTTCATTCACTCACTGTCCAATCCTTGGGTGTTTTACCTTTTACCTATTAAAAATATACTGCATATAAACAGTAAGAGCATGTATGTGTCTCTAAAAACATAAAAGACTATGTGTTCTCAAACTTTTGACAGGCTCTGTATAATTAACATTGTGTTGTGAAAGGGAGGAGTGGAATGAGGAATCAGAATCAGACATAAGGCATTATGATTGTGGAGCAAGATAACACTGGAGCACATTATTCTTTACATGTATATTTTGGTATTTTAAACACTTAATAATAATGCAGAGCAGAAATTACTAAAGTGAAGTTTTGTACAGTTTCCGGTAATCAAAGGAATTGTATTGTGTATTGTGCATTTTGTATACTTTAGAATATTATGTGTATTTTTCATACCCTTCTGTATTCCAATACAGTACTTTGTACATGTTAGTGTTCCACAGTTAAGCTTTTCATCTTATTCCAGAGTTCAGTATTTTGTACATTTTAGTATTCCATAGGATTCAGTATTTTTTGGCATTCTCTAGAGTTCATTAATAAGTATTGCAAAGAGATTAGTATTATTTTAGTAGTCCAGTCAACGGTAATAGATTGTCTCATACAAAGTCCTAAACTGATCATGGTTTATTATATTTAAATCTTCAGCAACATGGACATGTGACAAATCAAATCACTCAGCACAGTGAGTAGAGTTGATTGCTGGTTGGTGAAATATAGTGACATGACTTGGTATCATTGACCCCTGCCCTTATTAAAAATATTGTGGAACATAGACGTATGATGTATCAAAAAGCCTGTTCTCAAAACATCTTCTGGAACAAGGCTGTTCCAGAAGATCTCCTAGAGATTATTGTGTTGCCAGTGTAACTGAGGAACATTTGGATATGTTTAACAGGCCTCTTTTTTAATGTCTCTTCAGCATTGTATTAATATGTTTTAGCATCAAGTAAAATTACAGGATTGTGTGATGAAATTAATGTTTTATTTTACTGTCCATCAAGAATCAGTTTAATCTGTCTATAAACAATTAATCTCTCCTTTCAGACTTTTCATTCATGTGTTGCTTAATTTATTTTTGTAACTTGACACCGTTGTAAATAACCCCTTACCAGCACGACATAAAAATAAATGAAAAATTAGCGTTGCGAATGTGATGAAGTATAACATATCCTTTCTTATCGGCCCTGCTATTGATCCCGACAGCTTAAGAAATCCTCTGTTTGTTTGTTTCTTCCCACGTCATCACAGAAACATTAGATGTTTCGGTCATTGCCTTATACTTAATTTCCTGAACTAATCAATGACAGTCGGATTAGAACTAATATATATATATATATATATATATATATATATATATATATATATATATATATATATATATATATATATCCCATGAGATTGTGATAGATCTCTTTCCATCAAACCACCAGACACTTACAAATTATTCACAGCAGACATTGTCACTATTGATCGAGCCTAAGAAATGTCATCACTGGCTAATAATGTATATATGGGTGGGTTTTAGAAGTCATGTGTTTTTTGAGTTTTGTTGTGTTGATCAGTGTACTGTATTGTGTATGTGGCAGTGAGTTATTTGTGTATGTGTGTGTCAGAATGTTATGTATGTCAGTGTGTTGCGTATGTGTCACTGTTATGTGTATGTCAGTGTGTTGCGTATGTGTCACTGTTATGTGTATGTCAGTGTGTTGCGTATGTGTCACTGTTATGTGTATGTCAGTGTGTTGGGTATGTGTCAGTGTATTTTGTGTGTCAGGGGGTTGTGTTATATTTATTTCCATGTGCTGTGTATGTGTCAGCGTCATGTGTATGTCAGTGTGTTGGGTATGTGTCAGCATATTTTGTGTCAGTGTACTCAATGGTGTTTGTCACAGTTACATAAATGTTAATCATTAATACACAGACAGATGCAGGTCTGAATGATCTTCACTTTGTACACTAACATATATAGTAATCATCTGGATTTTATACATTTCATACAACATTTTATACACTTTATTAAATTGTACATGTCAGTATTTTATACACAGTGCATTATTCTGTGTATGCTGAACATACAAACCCTCAGACTTACACAATATCACAAACTAAATCTAAAAAGAATCTCAGATATTCTCAGCAGACATTATGTTTTCTTGACTGGGCTAAGCTGGTGATGTGTCTGGGTGTGTCAGTGTACTGTGTCTGAGTTTGTCACGTTTACGTGAAATGTTAGCACCTCACTTTTCCCATGACAAGTCAATCTCAAATCCATCACTCTCTGCATGTTAATAAAAAAAACTGCAAGACAGATGCAAGGCTTCAGGCTAATTCAAACACACTGAAACATATTAAAGGGCGTGTGTGTACGATTATGTATTCTCTTTGTGTCTGTCAACCCTTTTGCAGTCATGACAGACATAAGCATTCACAATGTTACCTCAGGAAACTCTTCAACAAGCTTCATTATTGCTAACCCAGCAGCTTTAGCTGAACAAATATACTAAAGTAAAAGAAAGAAAACATCTTTGCCTTGGGAAACTGTAAGAGTCTTGTTTATTGTGTCTTGAGTTCATGAGTGTGCTTTACTCAGTGGAGGGCTGTCAGGGGAAGCAAGGCCTTCTCTCAACCTTCTCTCAATCTTCTATCAGAATCACTGACTTATGTTTTAATATATTTTTCTATATAAATAAGTATTAAATTATTCCCAGTTGACTATTCTCTTAATTTCATAGCATTTTTCTGAGGGTCTGTTTGAGTTTCTATCCAATCAGATTTCAACCGTCAGATCACGTGTTGCTGGGGTCAAAAGAATCTGCCTTAAGCCTTCAGAATCACCTACAGCTTAGAATACACACTGCTTGAAGCTGTTGCTTTAACCAATCAGACTGAGAGTTATTCACTCCGGTGTACAATAACATTGGGATTTTCACATCCTTCGATTGGGTGGTCTAACAGATTACACAGACTAGTCAGAGCCTTCAAACTGCATCTGTAGCAAACTGCACAAGCTCAAATATACTGTGGATTTAATATTTTTTTTTTCATTCCACAATTGCCGACAAAAGAGAAGAAATAAATTTGGTCACTCACAAAGTTACTTACAAAGCCATTTGCAAGAGGGACATTTCTAGAAAAGCTTGACATCATGAGAAAAGGTCAGTCAAACAGTTTTAAACAATTGTTAAGCTTTTTCAAGAAGCATTTTCTTTCTGGTAGAATTTGCATGAAAACACACACCTTAATTTCAAATCTCCAGGAAAACCACATGCCAAACCACATGCCAAACCATTATGTTAATGTTTTGTGATAAGGTTAATGTTTCTAAAGCTGTGGTGTCATAGTGATGGTTAATGATGATTAACAGGTGGACTGATTGAGGTGAGACGTCACTGAAGCCCTAGGTGTGAAATGCACTGGTTTTAATACAGAAATACAAAAATATGCTAACTGTTCGCATCATACTTTATTGTCAAGAACTATTTTTAGCACTCAGTTTTTCACCTTTTTTACTAGCACCAGCATTAAACATAGTCTGTAATGCCTGTCCCTGTGCTTGAATTTAAAAATGTTATCGCTCCTTTCCTATTTATAGCCTTTATCCTAATACATTAAGAAAACAAATGATAATACAAACACTCAGTAATTATTTTATAAGACTGTAAATGCATTTGGTTTTCTTTTGTCACACACACAATTATGCAAAATTTTAGCATCACACTTTTCCCTCAGGAATTTTTTTTTATTTTAGGTAAATTTTTTCTCCATCACTAGAAGCAAAAGGATTAAACACGCATGCAAACACCCTAGACCTCATTTAATGTGTATGTGAGTATGTTCACACTCCTGACAGGCCATGAAGAAAGGTCTATTAGCATTAGCATCAGACCTCTCCCTCAGGATACATTTTCAGCAGCTCCTCGTTCCTCCATCGCTACGTCTGGCCTTAATCATTATGGCTAGTTCTAAATCCTGGTGAGTCATTTAATGTCAGCATACAAGTCTGTGTGACTTCTGCTGTGCGTTTCACTCACACAAACAAACACCTGAGAGGCCATGAATCAAAGTATGCCTAACATTAGCATCAGAGTTGCCTACTGTTTTAAATAAAAAAAGGTTGTTATCTGCGCTAATACTTTTCAATGTTGAAGCTTAGCCTTAACCATAACTTATCTAAAGAGGCTAAAAGTAAAAAAAAACTGTTAATGTGTGTGCATATGTGTGTTCCTGATGTGTTCCACAAACTTAAACTTGGTGAATGTGATTTTGAATATGATCGTAATTGTGATTGCGAATGTGATTCTGACCGTGATTGTGAATTCGATCGTCAATGTGATTTTAAAAGTAATTGTGAATGCGATTGTGAGTCTGAATGAGTTTGTGAATGAGATTGATTGTGACTGATTCTGATTGTAGATGTCATTGCAATTGTGAATTGAAATATGAATGTTATTTTGATGGAATGTGAACACTAATCCCCAGACAGGCAAATAATATAAGTATGCTAGCTGTTAGCACCAAACTTTTACCTCAGCTTTCATTTCTGTCAATAGCAGCAGCAGCAGAGTTAAACTGCATCACCTGCTTAACACATAGCGTAACAAAACGTGTCAAACACTACAAGCTCATTTTACATCAGAAACTCACTCTGTGTGTGTGTGCCTGTGTGTGTTTGTGTGTGCGTGTACTTGTACATGTACGTGTGTCACTTGCTGGTGCAACTACTAAGCATTAGAATCACATATTTTCCCCTCAGGAAAAGTTTCTACCAGCCCAGCATTTGCTGAATCATTAGCCTTCATCCCTGGCCCTGCGTGTGTGTCTCTGTGTTTTAACTCTATAATCTATAGATTTTAATTATTTTAATCACAGTTTTAGATGAAAAACACTCAATAACTTGTATAAAAGTTAGTGCTAAAACCACAAACTCGTTTCAAAGCTAATGCTAATACCCATGAAATAGTTTAAAAGCTAATGCTAACACCCAAGAAATAGTTTAAAAGCTAATGCTAACACCTATGAACTACTTTAAAAGCTAATGCTAACACCCATTAAATAAGTTTAAAAGCTAATGCTAATACCCATGAACTAATTTAAAAGCTTATGCTAACATGCTAACACCTATGAACTAGTTCAAGAGCAAATGCTAATACCCATGAACTAGTTGAAAAGCTAATGCTAACACCCATGAACTAGTTCAAGAGCTAATGCTAACACCCAAGAAATAATTAACAGCTAATGCTAACACCTATGAACTAGTTTAAAAGCTAATGCTAACACCCAAGAAATAGTTTAACAGCTAATGCTAACACCCATGAACTAGTTTAAAACCTAATGCTAACACTCAGGGATTTATTTTATTTTTATTTATGAATTATCTATTGTGTGATTATGGAAGCCTTTTTTTGCTCCAAATATTTCTATGTATGGCGTTAATCATATGTCTGACAAACGAAGCAACAGAGCCTAAAAGCTAAAGCAAAACCTCAGGAATTAATGAATCCAGCTAAGCTGTAGATGGCGACCATTGTCAAGAGTCCCCTTGAACGAAGGTGACCTGTCTCACTTGCTTTTTACACTCATCCATCAAATGAACAAGCGAATGAGCTCTTATCTTCATGGAGGATGAAAGCTGGAGTAAAAGCGAAGAAAAAATGGCTGTGTGGTGACTAAATAACACACTTGGATGCCCCTCAGCTGTCCTGTTACTCGCATTCGCAGCTCATTAGCTGATTCACATGACTGGTGTTCTTTAGACCGATTTGTGGACTGTTTGGATGAATCGGATTTAGGGCCAGAACTAACATTATATACAAGATGCACAAGTTTGGATGCTGTTCAATAATTAAGTGACTTATGATCGTAATTTAAGGTAATTAGTAAAAATATAGCACTTACTGCCTAGCTAGCCACACCTGATTTTACAGCCATATGGAGTTCACAAAATTGTTACCACAAAAATGGAGGTACACAATTGTATACGATGTGACTTTGCACAAAGGCAGCTCCATGAAGATATATTTTACATAGGAGCTTTAGAGCTCTGACCTCAACCATACTGAACACTTTTGGGATGAATGGGAATACTGACTGCACCCCAGACCTCCTCACCCTACATCAGTACATGACTTTACTAACACCCTTATGGCTGAATGAGAAAAAAATCTCAATAAACAGACTCCAAGATCAAGCGGAACATCTTCCAAGAAGTGTGGAGGTTATTTTAAAAGCAAATGGAGACTAAATGTGGAATGAGATGTTCAAAAAGCACATATAAATCTCAGGTGACAAAAGCAAATATATTGTATATATTTTATTTTAACCTATTTTTTAAATCACACTCTAAAACTGTATGAAGTAATGTGCAGTACATTCTTTTTTCCTGAAGATAAATAAATTCAGTGGTTGTTATTAATTATGCATGCAGTGATGACCTAACACCAGGAGTTTGGTGTGATTTTACACTTCAGCAGTAAATGTGCATTAATCAGCGGCGATAACACGATCGGTCCTGTCGGAGATCTGAGGTGAAGCAGTTTGGGGGAAATGGGGTACCTTTTATTTTTGGGCAAACTTTTTTTTTTTTTCTTTTTTTTTTTTTTTCCTTTTTTGATGGCTCCTGAATCAAAAATAGTGATAGATGCTGTGAATTACTTTTTTTTCCTGACAAATTATGATATATAAAAGAATTGTTAGAGATAAATGTGCTGAATATTCATGTGACTAATGGTAATTATATTTCACATTTAACTCCTAATACCACAGTGAGACGATGTAAATACCCACTTTCTCTCTCTCTAAAAAATAATAATAAATAAATCTCTATTTATTGTACACTGCTGGCACAGTCTCTGCTCTCAGGGCAGCCAGGAATGTCTGTGTTGCACCATCTCCACGACCAGACCGTGTCTGTATTTCATCAAGGTGTGTCTCAGTTTTGGGTCAGTCACCATGTTTAGGTACTCTGTTACACTGTAGTGTCTGTTCAGGGCCAGATAACACTACACTTTACTCTGGAGCTGAGTTTGGGTTTCCCAGTAGCTCAGATACTTCACTCTCAGGGTTTGTGCTATTTGGTTCTTTCTAATTGGGATTGTGGGTTTCCTCTGATCCTGGGTCACTGGGGTGTTTGTGAGTGAGCCCCACACTTCACTGCAAATACAGGGCAATCAGTTTAATCACTGATTTGAATATTTTCAGCCAGATTCTAACTGGAATTTTAAGAAAGGTTTATCGTTTTAATGAATAGAAAGCTGCATGCTTAGTTTATTCACTGTCAGTTTGAAGTTTCCAGATGAACTCATGTTTAGTCCTAAGTAGCTGTAGTTTTGGGCATGCTCAAAGAGTTCATAAATTAAATGTGTGTTTGGTTAACTGAGAGCTGGATCTTTTTTGGTAGATGATGATTTTCGTCTTGTTGAGGTTGACTGTCAGGGCCCAGGTCAGACAGTACTGCTGCAGCAGGCTCAGGTTCTGCTGTAGACCCTGAACAGTGGGTTCAAAGTTTAATCTCTGAGTGGTGTAGAGTGAGACCAGGCGCTGCTGACAGCTCTAACATAAAGGCTAATTTGTTAATGTATATGTGGGACTTTAACAGCAGCCTAGTCTCACTACACTCTTCTGAGAGATAAAATCAGTTTGTTTATCCCCAATTCTGATTCCGCAATTGTTCCCTGTGTACATGGATTTTATGAGATCATATGTTTTACCCCTACACCACTCTCCAACATTTTGTAAAATAATCTGTGATGCCAAATGGATTCAAAAGCATTTTTTTTAAATAAATGAAACGGACAAATGTTTTAGAAGGATTTTGAAGCACATATTAATGGGCGAGGGTATGCAGTGTGTAAATACTGTATGATCAGCTGTGCGGGAATTTGGTAAAAATCCAATCTGACTTTTACTTAAGAAATTGCATTCACTAATGAAGTTTACAGATTTTGATATTTCACATCATCTTCCCCTGATTACTGTTAACACAAATGACTTGGTAGTTATTAGGGTAAAATTTGTCTCCAAGACCCCAAATTTAAAACCTCAAAGATTGGGGTTTTAAAATGTATTTTAAAAAAGTTTTTAAATGGCTGATAAACAATTCCAGCTCTAAATTGCAATAATTTCATTCAGGATTCCGTTAGGTCCTGAAGTTTTCTTAGGTTTCAGTTTGTTAATTCTGGCCTTGAGTTCCTTTTTACTAATTGGGAAATCTAAAGGATTTTAGTTCTCTTTAATGACCAATTCTAGTTGCATCAGCTTATTGTTTGTGTTTTTGCTTTAGTTTTAAGTTTATTTCGGATTCAACATTTTTAAATAAGTGTTTGGAAATGGCGTGTCCAGATATCTCCATCTTGAATTGCCAATTCTTCATGTTTCCTTTTCTTTAGCTTGTTCCAATTTTCCCAGAATTGATTTGTGTTGATTGACTTCTCTATTAGTGTCAGTTGTTTCTGTGTTTGTTGTGCTTTTTTTAGTTCTGAGTGTACGATTGTATTGTCTGAGAGTTGCACTGTAAATAAGTTGTATGTTGGTTTTCTTTGGGACCTTCTTTATCAAACCAGTTTTCTCCTTTGCTGAATTTAGGCTTTGATGTAATTCTAGTTTCCAGACTTCAACAGAGCTGCAGAAACTACAGGAACTCGAGCTGCATCAACAATGCTTTGGGAACGCTTCTGCGTTGTCCATGCGCTGAATCACGTGTGTAATCAGTCCAATGGTAAGCACAGCGTCATCGTCAGGGTGACATCATGACCAAAAAGCTATAAAAGCACATGAAGTGAAACCGGCGATAGCTTCTTTTTGTTCAAGAAAGCGCTCTGTGTGTTTGTCTTTTATGGTAAGTGGTAAATAATAAAAAAAAGAAATCAACTAAGAAGACAAAGCATTGCTTTATGTCCGTGCATTCCTCCTTGCCCCTGCTTGCCCTCGGCACTGGTGGACAATGCTTTTGAATCATCAGGTAACTCCGCAGGCTGTCTGCACACCATGGCTGTGCTATAGGCCTATCAAGCTGACCTGCTATGGGAGCAAGATGTGGGAGGCATCTCGGGTGGTCAGGAAGTCTGTGCCCTTTGCTGTGGAATTGACTTAGCTCTCAGGGCTATGATAGAGACCGCTAGGGCCATTTGCCGGTCCATGACCGCCCTCATTTCCATGGAGAGGCACATATGTCTCATATAAGGCATAGGACTATGCTCCTGGACACCCCTTTGTATCCATCCTTCCAGCAAGTTCCTGATGTTTGCTTTCGGGAACAAAGCTTACCAATACTGGGTCCATCTGTTTGTCTTGCCCTCTCACCCTGCACCTTCACAAAGTGTTTGAATGCAGCACTGGTAAAGCTAAGACTTTGGGGCATCTACAGTCCAAATTATATTAACGATTGGTTAATATTGGCTTAATTGGAGCAACTGGTGGTCCGGCACTGAGATGCCATTCTTGCCCACATGAAAGAGCTGGAGTTAAGGCTGAACGTTATCACAGAGAACCACCTATCTTGGCGTAGTATGGGATTCGATCCTTATGTGAGTGCAGTTGTCCCCTGCTCGTGTTGAATTCGACCGTTAAGAGAGTGATAGAAGGCCAGGCCTGTTAAGCAGTTTTAAAGACTGCTGGGTCTGATGACAGCAGCATCCAGTATAGTTCCACTTGGCCTCCTACACATGGCACCCCTCCAGTGGTGGCTTAGGACCCAGGGGCCCCTTTGTTTCAGGGCCGCGTGCTGGGAGTTCCTGGTGGTTGTGTAACGCATACAAAAAATGCGTCCCTCACGGAATGGGGATCAGTCATGAGTGGCCGTTCCACCCAAGAAAGACCCCATTGGACGTGGCATATCAATTGCCTAAAGATGCTGGCAGTGCTTCGAGCTTTGAAGCATTTCCTTCCAGAACTCAGAGACCACCATGTGTTGGTCTGTACGGACAGCACTTTGGTGGTTTTCTACATCAACCACCAGGGGGGTCTGCGATCTCACCTTCTTTACAAGATGACACGTCAGATCCTCCTGTGCCCGGGGAATGGCGACCACACCCGGAAGTGGTGGAGATAATATGAGAGAGATTTTACAGAGCACAGGTGGATCTGTTTGCAACTCAAGAGACATCGCATTGTCCCCTCTGGTTCTCTCTAACACCCCCAGCCCCTCTAGGGCCGGATGCCATGGTAAGGCTGCACCTGTATGCCTTTCTCCCTGTTGTGCTGCTCCCAGGTGCTCTGGAGAGAGTTTGCCGGGACAGAGTCCATCTCCTCCTTTTGGCCCCAACAGTGGCCAGGCAGGCCATGGTTTGCAGACCTAGTAGACCTTATCGAACACCCTCCCTGGGAGATTCCTCTCAGGAGGATCTTTTTTTCCTTCCAGGAGAAGCTTAACTGCGAGCACTGGACAAATACGTCCACAGAACAGAACTGAGGAGTATGCTATGGCCCTCCAAGGAGAGGTCTCCCTGTGAACAAGATGGTTTGTGGATGCTATTTTATGAGTCCTCTAGTCTCCCAACTTCTTTCAGGGTCAGAGCTCACTTAGCTCGGACTCTCATTCCCAGGGCACTGCGTCTTCATGCCACACTGTCTGCGTCCCTGCAGTGCTTCCTTCCCTTTTCAGAAGCTATTTATAGCTTTCTGGTCATGACTGCTAGTGACGCCTTGCTTCCCATTTGACTGATTACAAACGTGATTCAGAGCGTGGACAACTTCTAAGCGTTCCCAAATCGTTGCTGACGCAGCGTGTTGTTCCTCGGGAAACCATGGGTACATACGTAACCTGGAGACGATCTTTGCCATTTTGTTTATTTGCCATTTTTGTTTTTCGCGCTCTCTCTCTCTCTCTCTCTCTCTCTCTCTTTTCTCTCTCTTCCCTGATAACTAATTTAAACCTGAACAGTTTTATAACTTCGCTATTTTACATCATCTTCCAATTTCATTTTCATTCCACACATCCTGGTGTTACTGGAAGATTTCATCACGGATTTTATATGATGCAAAAGAGAGAGAGAAAGAGAGAGAGACTTGAAGCCCCTCAACTCCTCACATGATCCCAGCTCTGTCGTGCGATTGGTTGATGGCCTTCTCTCCCATCACCAGCTGTATATTTGCATTCACATCTATAAAAATGTACTGAAACATGATGACATGCAGAAGTATTTATTCAGGTTACGTATGTGCAAATCAAATGATAAAGCTTCTAAACAGCTTTTTAGATTGTTTATTTATGAATTTATGCTGATCTCATTTTTCTCAACATTCACAATATTAAGTTCTGGAGCTGTTAATAGTTGTCAAGCATTTTTTTAAGAATGTTTATTATATATCTAATCTAATCTATTTATTATTATTATCATTATTTATTTATAGTATTTTGTTTATTTATTTATTATAGAAGTGATCTGTCCATAGGAAAAAAGTTTAAGATGTAAAGTAAAAGTAAAAAGTAAAAATGTTTATAAATAAAATTGTAATGAGAAATTATTAAATAACATTTTATATCAATTTAACTTGAATTTATCTTCACTTGCTATATTTATCTTTGTATTTGTTAGTTTTAATACATTATTTATCTTTTAGTCTTTAACATATATTTGTGGTCATTATTATTATTATAAATCATGAATGTAGTGTAGCTATTTTTCCAATGCACTTCTATCACTTCATTTTTTCCATTTTATCCCCAACATTAAACATTCAACTTTATTTCATTCCCTTTATCATTCTACTTTACTTCAGCCAGTAACATCTGAGAATTTATAAATGGCATTAACCCACACTCTAATATTATTAATATTATGTTATGATGATGATGATGATGTTATAATTATAATTATCATTATAATTATTGTTGTTGCTGTTGTCATTTGATGATGGTGATTTCTTTCTCTGTTTGTATATGTGTTTAAAATTGGAGAATCTTACAGTGCAGATTTCCACCCACTTGGATTAAAACACACCCGTGTGTAGCAGTAAACTGATCTCTTTCGCATACATTAAACATAATATTTATATACATGCATTAAATAACTAATACATTAAACACAACCATATTATACCATTGCTGTTTTTTTTTTGCACCTCTCGACTGCTGCTATTGCTGTTTTGCACTGCATTGTGTTTGTTTACATATACTCTTGTTCATAGTCTTTTATAGTCCTCTTTGCACAGTAGTGTATATTCAGAGTATACAGTAGGTTTACTGGTCGGCGCTATTTTGTGTTATGTGTATTGTCCCGCACTGTCTTGTGTTGTCTTTCTGCACTGTTTTTTTGTCTGCACTGTTTGCACTCGGTTGCATTCGATGCACTTTATGTAGCTTTATGTTGTGTGTTGTTCTGGAGGAAAGTTATCTCATTTTCACTGTGTACTGTGTTCCACTGTGTATGGTAAAAATGACAATAAAAGCCTCTTGACTTGACGAAACATTTTTTTCCACTGTGTTGTCTTTAACTTAAACTGCTTTGATGTAATGAGAGTTTAATAAGCCAGACTTCATATCGGCCTTCTAAACGACCACATTTATTTCTATTAATGATTTAAATAACAATTTTGACATATCTACTACTACTACAAATAATAATAATAAGATGATGATGAGTATTTACAATGACAGAGGGCAGTAGAGAAATATTTTACACCTCTAAAGCTTTTTAAATAAAGTTCAGGAAGTGTGTGTTGAAATTAATAGTCCTTTCCCGCCATATGTTATCAGAAGTTTATGCCATCCGTGCTGGAAGTCCATCCTCCTGCTTCTACTTCCTCCTCCATCTACGCCTGGTTCCTGTAAGCTTCACCTATTTGATTGAGATTATTACAGTCCAGAGAGGGTTCTCCGTTTCAGGTCGTGTCTGGATTCTCCCCTCTCGCTGCTCACACTTTGAACCGCTAATCGAAAACACGCTAACTGCTAGATGTCACAGCAAAATGGGAACTTGAGAAGTGTAATCAAAACAATTCATAAATTTACACTTCAAAGCTTTCTTGCCTTGGCAATGATAACGCTTTTATTCACTTCGAATTTTAATTTGTGTTTATGTAATAAAATGACTGGGAAGTGTTTTAAATTTTTTGTTAAAATTATGTTATTAAGTTATGTTAAATAACTTTATTTAAAATGTTTTATGATTGTCATGCTAAACGATGATTATGTCTTTTTTGATATCCTAATTATGTGGCATTTTTTATATTTGTAAATTTGTAAATTGTGTAAAAAGGAGGATGGTGAGCGAACAACTGCACTAATATCAGTGAGAATAGGAAATATCGTGCTTCCCCCGATGTCCTGTAACACTGATTGTGTACTATAACAGATAAAAATTTAATCGATGGCCATTTGCAGTGGTATAAGAGGAACAGGAAAGATAAATTGCAGAGAAACACAGGCTAAACCCACTGTGAGGTTAGAAAGCATTTTGTGATGTTTAAGGGTTTGCTTGAGTTCTCTGCTGTCTTGGTTGCTCTCGTATTCCTCACCATGGCTCCGTCTCAAATACATCAGATGGGCTTTAGAAGTTCTAAGTCAGTGATAACTTTGACTGCAGATAAATGATTTTGGAGAGGGTGTATAATTCACAGATAGCAATAAAGATGAGGACGGCCGAGCCACACGATGAGGAGGACTTTGAAGATTACTAAAAAACGGTTTACTTATTTATATATTTTTTTTTTCCATGCAGGAGATTTGAGGGTTTTTCTTTGATGCAAAGTGTCACAAAATTCAGGGTGAAAAATCAATGCCTTTCAAATCATGACACGTTATTTATATTATCGGCTGTTTATGCCAGAGAGTCAGAATAAGTGGATTTCAAATGTCTTATTATTTATTCATTCATTCATTCATTCATTGACTCATTCATTCACTTATTTGATTTAGATAGATAGATAGATAGATAGATAGATAGATAGATAGATAGATAGATAGATAGATAGATAGATAGATAGATAGATAGATAGATGGATGGATGGATGGATGGATGGATGGATGTGTGGAAACCAAGTCATGTAGTCAGTCACAATATTTCCTGTTACATGTTTCCTTCTGGTGGCGAAATTGTTGTTATGGTAGCCAGAAGAGGCAGTATGCTTTACTGATATATAGAACAGCTGAATTTTACAGGACTGGAGCATCATTGCTGTGATTAACTGAACCCCTTGTCACCCCTTCTCCTCAGACTCCCACTGGAATCTTCACCTGATTACTCTCCCTTATCTCTCTTGAAACTTGCACCTGACCCCGCCCCTTCAGCCTTGACAAATGTGTAGTATTATTAATTTATGCAGACTTATATTGCCTTTTCCTTCCTGTTGTGTGAATTATTTATTGCTCTCACATCTCAACCTCCACGTTTGCACGTGTGTGCATTCTCTTAACCAAAATACACACTATATGCTAATTATTTATGTAAATATATGATAAATACCTATGAATTCATTCATTACATATTACAAATCTTCTGCTCATGTTTCTGTGATGATTGTAATATACCTGTTGTTCTGCAAAACCCCAGTTTCCCTCCAATACTCTTCTTGTTTCTCCTGATGACTGACTCCTGAAGTGAACAGGAGCCAAGTTTCACAATGGAAAGCATTTTCTTTTTTTCCTTTTAGTGCACGTCAGCGTTGGCATGAATGGACCGCTCTTCCCGTAACCTCGGCCTGGCACGGAAACCCTCCGTTGCGATCCCAACTAATTAATAATGAGATGGGGTATAAAGAGTGATGTAATGTTTGAGGAGCAAATCAAATCTGCATCGCGGCCTAACTCATTTATGAACACATTAGTTCTCCATCTGAAGATGGATGAGAGCACGAGGGGGCAGAAGAAGATGCACTGCGGCTGGAGAGAGAGATAAACTGATTAACAAAGAACTCCTTTTTCCTGTATGCACCGGGGCTGATGGGTGAAATGGACTGGCGTGCCCGGTACTCGCGTCCTCCGATTAGACTTTTCCCGGAATGCGCTCGAGATCGTTCCCGACGATTGTAACACTTCTGTTCCCGCAGCTCTTTAAAAAGAAACCCGATCTGCACATTCGGACGAATCCTCAAGCCTTTTAACTCTGATTGTGTGTGTGTGTGTGTGTGTGTGTGTGTGTGTGTGTGTGTGTGTGTGCAGAATGGAGAATGGAGAGAAGAGTACTTAGCAGAGCTCTTCATATTTTTACTCTCTCTGCTCTCTGATGGGTGAAACACGACAAAACAGTGCAGTGTGTGTCAATATAGTGCACGATATTTATGAAGCAGCCCTAATGGAGGTCACAGAGTTGAACCTGAAGGTCAGTCTGCCTTCGATTCCTCCTTTCAATGTCAGCTCCTAAGGTCTGAGTACAATCCTAGCAAATGCTTTTCTTTTTGTTTATGAATAACTTATATTAAAACATTGTAGAAGCATAAAAAATATAAAAATCTACAGTATAAACACATCACTATTAATATTAAACACAAATGTACTTCTCATTCAATGCATAGTGAATTAATTTTTACAGCAGAAAATCAAGATTATTTTGTAATTAAATGTTTTAAACTGCAAAGTTAGCAAATTTTGGAAAACCATTAGACTCTAATTATTCCATAAACATGCAATGTTTATGACTATAATGCATGCCAAATATGTATATTATACCACAGTTATTGACCACAATTATAATTAGTATTTATTAAAGAATGATGTCATATTTTATTTTTTATAAATATAAGAATATATATAAAAACCTGTAATTTTTCTGTTACTTAGAAACGCAAACTGAGTATAAATTCTCTGTCTTGAAGATGTCAGAAAACTTGTCAAACCCCTATAGCTTTGTATCTCTGACTGCAACAAAGCACTGGTACTGGAGACTCCTTCCATCACACCAAAAACACTCATGCATTCATGAGTTAAAATGTTTTATTATTAACGGAGAGTCCGCTGTCAATTATCTATTATTATCGAAACTATAATTTTTTAGAACGAGCTGGGTCTTTATGATGGCCAGATCAGAATGCAGGACGGAGCTGTTATTATGTAGTATAAAACAAGCACAAAGACTTGGTTAAAGATATTAACGAAACAAAACAAAAAAATGATGATGATGATGATGATGAAAATGATGACAGTTGTACAATGTGTGTGCCTAGGTAAAGTAGTGTGTCTTGGGTTCACATAGCTGCTGTCTCCAATGCTAACCCAGCAAGCATTAGCTCATTTCCCGGTGCAGTGGGAGCTTAATTAATCTGCTCACTAGGACACGGTGCAGCGACGAGGCTCCCTGAGGAACACATACAGCTCGCCAGGAAGAGTGTGACACCAACACGTGTTCAACAACCTCTTATTATTACACAAACATGTGTCACGTCGCTCCGAGATGTCGCAGTGTTACAGCCAGAAAGTGTGGCCTTACATCATTTCATCATTTCATCAAGAGAACGCACAGAACCGTGTGTCTATACCTCACGTCTTACATCATTTATACCTCTGACAGTGTTTAATGTCATTGCACAAGCACAGTAAAGTTAAATTTCTCTTTTTATTTTAGTCTATTGTCCTTATCTATGAGATAAGAGAGACATCAGCACAAGCACACTAACAGATCATATACACTTTTGACATTCTCACACACACACACACACACACACACACACACACACACACACACAGACACACCAATTCGTGCATGTGTGTTTCCTTACTGATGCAAAATGCTTGTGTGAATGATTGTTTCCGTGTGTGTGTGTGCAAGTGTATGGGTGTGTACAAACTAATTAACACACACACACGCACATGGAAACAATAAATCCCACAACAGTTATCACAGCAAAAAGTATTGCACACTGACACGACACACACTTATATGCAGGCACACACACGACACACACTTACAGTATATGTTGATCCGCACAAGCACATAGAAACAATAAACTGTTACACACATCACACAAGTATTGCTAAACTGACATGATACACTTATATGCAGGCACACACAAACACACACACAGAACAGACGCCTTAAACAAATAACACCCTGTTACACACGTCAGACCCCGCAATAAAACTGTAATCATGACGTCAGAATCACATGATGGATGGAGCAAATATATTGTTCTTATTAATGCCCTCTTATGTTTAGACTTTATTCACACTTTAACATTTTGTCACACCTCCTGGGTAGGAACTTGCTCCCTAATTCCTTAATGTGAGTGATCCATGTTCTTTTTCTGTTTTTTTTTTTTTTTTCTTTATAACTTTTTAAACATGTAATGCTATTAGAGGAGTGTCCAGTGTGGACAAAATGATGGATTTTATTTTTTTGCAGAAGTCTCCAAGAAGCAGTTGAAATGAAACAGCTAATTCTGAAAGTGCTCAATTTTAAGCATGATAAAATATTAACATGCTAACACAGCTGTTAAACTGCTAAAGCAATTTTGCAATGTAACTAGCAACTAGCAAAACCGGCTAGTTACACAGAAATGGAAGCATGTATGAGGTGGATATAAAACGAGAAGAGTATGGAGAAGGATTGGAAACATGGAGCTGAAGGAGGCTTCGTGGAGTGCATAAGGCAATTCTTGCATTTTTAGATCCTCATATAGAAGATAGTACAGGATCCAATTTTATCTTGGAGGAGATGGAGTTCCTTCTGGACCTAGTGAGTTCAGCAAGAGAGAATCAGGAGTTAAAAATAAAAAATGTGATAAAATAGGACACAATATATTGAAATGAAAGTGAAAGAGTTTATACACAGTAGTACAGGTGCCAATCGTGGGGATATATTAATATACCAGTAATTATACTTATTCCAATACGTTATCATTTCTATAGCAACAGCTAATTCTAATCTAATCTATAACTTATACAATTTAAACTTCCTTTCGGCTTCTCCCATTAGGGGTCGCCACAGCGGACCATCCGCATGTTTGATTTGGCACATGTTTTTACGCTGGATGCCCTTCCTAACGCAACCCTCCCCATTTATCCGGGCTTGGGACCGGCACTAAGGCTTGTGCAACCCTAATGGCTGGTTCCCTGACTGGGGATCGAACCCGGGCCGCAGCGTTGAGAGCGCCGCATCCTAACCACTAGACCACCAGGAAACCTTATAACTTATACAATTTATGTTTCTAAATTACATTTCTAACTATATATTTGTCTCTACATTAAATTCTATCTGGGGTTAATTTATTTTGTTAGTTTAAATGTTTTTTTTGGGCTTAATTTATTAATCGATCAGTCTTAGTAAAATATTTAATGTTACTTGTTAATGTTACAATATTGATTGTTCCAAAGTAGCTTCATAGAAGTAAATAGATTATAAATATATATTTTAAATGTATAAATCAGTTTATACCCTAAGTTTATACCCTGAGATGGTATGAGGAATAAAACCTTTAGAGGAACCAGATTCAAAATGGAACCCATCCTTATCTGGACGATCCTGACTGTTTATTATAGTTCCATCATTTTTAATGTTATAAACTGTTTATTGATTGAATGCAAAAATGGCAACTGTAGTCATAACAGAATTAGTCTTTTTATATTATTTGCAGTCCAAATCCATTTTCACGGTTCTTAAGTTTAACCCTGCTACGTAACCTCATGGATCTTTAGACTGTTCATGTGGAACCATCTTTAGATGCACGGGATGGTCTCAAATTGAAAAAAACTCCATCCAGAGGTAGGACGTCAGTATGAATAAGGCAGATCCGGGAAGAAGAATGGGACTTGATCACTGGTACCTCAGGATCATGTTTAACTTGATGAGGTGGATAGAAAGAAACATGCATTATTAGGTATCCTTATTAGTACATAATATATAAGGTGTAAGTAGGAACTCTGGCAAGACTAGCTATGAGAGCTAAGTACAAGGAGAAGCCAAAAGGTAATGCAGACCTAAGGGAGCTCTGAATGCAACTAAATACATAAAAGGTAAATAAAATATTGTTTTTTTTGGCAGCCTGCATTGGTGTAAGAAAAAAAAAAACACTTAAGTATGTGCTGTTAGGGGAAAGTAATCAACTTGGGAATAGTAACTCTACCTTTACTGTTACTTGATTTTAGAGACACACACAGAGTGCTTTGTTTATATTAAACTTTCTGCTTTTTTCTATTTAAATACACTTTATTCATCTATGCATGTATATTAACCTTCACACAGACTTGCACAAACACACACACACACACACACACACACACACACACACACACACACACACACACACACAGAGTTAATTAGTCACCAGATCGTTAGCACTAATAGACTTAGTGTTTATATGCTGCATGAGTTTCAGGCCGTTATTCAAACCTGACACAAACAGCATGGTCTCTAAACTCCTGTAAAAGTAAAGCACTTAAATGAACAAAGAATGCCACCTTCACACAACTCACTGAACCCTACAGAGTGGAAATGAAACGCAGCCCTGTGTGCAAGCTTTATGGCCCATCTAGTCCAGGAGCGTTAAATAAACACAGACACACAGCTGGTGATTAGAATGCTTTCTCCATTTCAGCTTAAATGCTGTATTTGTAATTTAAACCCGGACGTTTAGGCTCCACTTTTTCTCCAAAGTGTCTCAAAACTGGCTACTAGGAGGATTTTCATGCGAGACTAGAATTACATGTTTGTCTGAGCTGAGATTTGTGACCGCACGTGTCTAGTGTTTCAAAGGAAACAAGGCAACAGGCCTCTGTAGCAACAAGACTTTATTACAACAGTATCGTCAGTGCAACATGACACCCACAGCTTCAGCAACATCAGAGCTGTATTGCAATGTAATATCGCTGCCTCTAACTCTAATCTCTAGCTCTACTTTCTCTATTTCTAACACTAAGCACTATCTCTAGTACTAACTATATCTCTATTCTATCTCTAATCTCTGTTACTAATTTTGGTTCTATTTCTAAATCTATCCTTAATCTCTATCACTAACTTTGATTTATCTCTTGCTCTATACCTAACGCTAATCTTTCAATTCAATTCATTTTTATTTGTATAGCGCTTTTAACAATGAACATTGTCTCAAAGCAGCTTTACACAGATAATGTAGTGATTAAAAGTGAATATGTTCTTTATAAGTAAGTTTGTCCCTGAGGAGCAACGGGGAGGCAACTGTGAAAGGGAAAACTCCCTGAGATGGCATAAGGAAGAAACCGTGAGAGGAACCAGACTCAAGAGGGAACCCATCCTCATCTGGGTTGCACCAAATGTCCAAGTCTTTGAATCTATCTCTAACACTAATCTCTAATTCTAACCTCTGACTCTTTCTTTAATACTTATTTCTAACTCTACAGCCAACATCTCTCTTTATCTCTAACTTAAACTCTAACTTTAATTTCTAATTTTAACCCTATCGCTAATTTCTATCTCAATCTCTAATCTCTATCTTAAATCTGCATCTGCAACTCTAATGTCTAACCTTTACTCTATCTTTAACTCTAATTTCTTACTGTACTCTCTGACTTAAGTTCTGATTCAATATCTAATGTTAATTTCTAACTCTAACCCTAACTTCAAAATTAATTCTGATTTTCAAACTGTAATCTCCCTAACTGTATAACTCTATCTATTATTTTGAATTATCTCTAACTTTAATTTGTAATTCTATTCTATAACTGTAATTCTAATTTTTATTTCTAAATCTATTTTCTAACTATGTCTTAGTCTTTAACTCAAATTATATCTAGGGTTAATTTATTTTGTTAGTTTAAATGTTTACTTTGGGCTTAACTTAACTAATTTATTGTTCAGTTTCAGTTAATTTATTGTTCAGTTTTAGTAATAGAAGTAAAAGTAGACATATAAAAGTTTCAGAAACAGAAAGTTTTCCACACATTAGCATACATGTTGATGATAAAAATCAATCACCTAGAAATTACCAGGTGCATCCATAAGACAGCTGATCTTCCTTTCCTGATGCCCACAAAAGTTTACTGATGCTCGACCATCAGGATTTAAATGATTTATATAAGAATTTTTTTATTATTTGCAGGATAACTACCAAAAGAAAATTAAAAGGGCTGAACGTATTTTATAATATAACTCTATCCATCTCCAGTGGAACTTTCTGGAAATCTTCTATTTAACATGACTGAGTGAGCAATAAATGAAACCACATTTCTTTTTGTCTGTACAGAAGGATGGTAGAAATCTGGTTTTATTTTGGAAGTCATTAAGGCTGGGTTAAGGTTGAGCTACTGGAGCTAACCGCTGAATAGAATCTTCTGTTAGTGTCATGCTAAAGAACTTGATCTTTGTGCTGTGAGCACTACTGCCAGGTTCCACGAAGAATAATCAGAAATGTATGTGCACCAATCTGAGCTGTTTTTCCTACACACACACACACACACACACACACACACACACACACACACACACACACACACAGCCTGAAGCTTTCTGGCAAAAGGAAACAAACAAATAAAAGGGCTCCTCCTGTTTATATCGGATTGTTTTACACGGACTATAAAAAAGAAAAATAGGAATCAAGGAATTGTATGTTTATGCATATTAAATTATACAGTTATTTCTAAATAAAAAAAGACTGACACTGAAACAGATTTTTATTTAGGACCTATAGAAAGGAAATATTTTCTTTCATTTATTTTTCTTTGTTCAAAAATTCTGTTTGAATTCAGCAATGTTATAAAACGCATGATATAACCTCACATTCATAGACAATGTGGAATTTTACTGCATTTTCAAACCGAGGTCATTATATCTTTGTGTCATTTCAATACAAACTGACAAGCAACATGTTGTATCTATTACATGCACACACACACACACGCTCGCACACACACACACACACACACACACACACACACACACATTTACTGAACAGAGAACAAGAACAAGTTCACTTTTGTTCAGCTTTGAGAAGCAAGAAGAACAGGAGCGACTGTTCAGAAAGAAAGTGTGTGTGTGTGTGTGTGTGTGTGTGTGTGTGTGTGTGTGTGTGTGTGTGACATTTGGTTACACAAGACAGAATCAGAACAATAAAAAGCATCTCTCAACAGGTCGAAGGGACTGTCAGCGAGATGCTAATGCAAATAAGAAGCACTTAAAGAGAGAGAGAAAAACAGAGAGAGAGAGAGAGAGAGAGAGAGAGAGAGAGAGAGAGAGATACATACACTGAAAAAGATAGACAGTACAGACAATAAAACAGCAAGAGAAAAAAAAAATTGAAATGGAGAGAGACAGAGATGAGAGAGGAGAGAGTCAGAGAGACTTTTGATTTTTACAATACTTTATTTGACATTAGTCATTAGTTTAATGCCAGATGGTATCAAGTTTGATTTGTCAATTGAATAAATAGATAAAGAAATATCAGGTAATGCCATTCAAAGGTTGGGGAGGGGGGTCATTTAGTTCAGTTCTGTTGAAAAATGCAGTTCTTTGTCTCTCACAGAACACAGAAATTCTCTGCAACACCACACAGCTTCAAACATCTTCACATACCCCATACTCTTATGAAAATTAGAATCAACCAAAATCCTTGATTTCGTTAGTCTTGAGAACATTCTGACTGCATCAGTCAGTATTTTTTGCATTATTTTGCTTTTTCTGCTCAGGTATATTGCCATTTTCACCTGCCCAAAAATTAAAATGAATCAGTTGGCACATATACATGTTACTCCTGAAGTACTTAAAACAAAGAATAAACAACTGAAAAAGTAAAATTACATGAAAATAACTTAAAATATGTTTTAAAAGCTCCAACAGTGACTGTAATCTGGAGCAGTTAATAAAAGCATGAAAAAAAAATTCACATTCTCCCTGTGAACAGCATGGACAGCCTGTCAGTCTTTTTTGGTTAACAGTGGTTTGCATTGGGCCTTTTTACTCTGGTTTAATAGTATCATATATACCAAAAAAAAAATTCCACTGGGTGTCTACCCTCCCACTCATCTTATTTAAAGCATTAACACAGGCTCTATAAAGCAGCTTTCCCAACACTGTCCCAAAGTTCACCCCTGCACTCCAGGAGTGGACCTTCAAACCCATCAAGGTTGGGAGCAATGTCCAGCTGGGGAAAGGGTTCCTTCTGTGCAGGACCGATCTCACCAGTTTTGTAGTCCTTCAACTGAACACGCTCTCTGCTCTTAGGGTGGACCCTCAGCAATGTAGGAGCTGGTTGGCAGTGCGCAGATACCAGAGTCCTGTACATGCTGCCAGGTCCCCACCCCAGGTCTGTCCCTGTGACAATCAACAGCTCTTGGAGTGTGATGATCTTTGAGGAGATCAGAGCACTGGACAGTGTGGGGGTGGTCGCATCAGAGATGTCCAAACAACACCCGTAGACCAGGGGCTCCTCCAGCAGCCAGTGTAGTGTTCTGCAGCCCTTAGGCCGTTTTTTCTTTTTTTTAAGTCCATATTTTAAAAGGTCTGCGGTAAAACACTGGTAATCCAGAAACATCCGCCGTATTTGTGTACATTAAAAACAAAGTTCTGTCCAGCCCTATTCCTCCCACCATGTGCAAAAGTTCACTGGCCGCTGTTCTCCATACCAGGTTCCTGGGCCTAGTCTCTGGATGAACTGGAGGCGAAAGGCTGCAGTTCTGCTGGTGAGATAAACCAGTCTTTGCCCCTCTTCCTGCTTGGGAAGATGGCGTGCCAGGTTGTTGATGACCAGCGTTTGCCCCCTGTAGGACATCTTTGGAACCAGCCGCTTCCACCTGCCTAGTCTGCCCTGGATGTGCTCTACAATGCCCCCCTCTCCCCAACTAAAAAAGCTTCATTCTTTCAGCAGTTTACCTTTACTGATGATAAAAACTTAAAGTCTCTTAAAATATCACTTAAAACATTAACATCAGTCTGGGATACCACCATTACAGCCAGGTTGTCTGCATATGCATACAAGTGAGGCATTAGAGTGTGGAATATAGAAACCAGAAAGATGACTTCTCAGATTAATTGAAGGGGTTTGATTGCCATAGAGTACAGTACAGTATTCCTGACAGTGAACAACCTTGTCTTATACCTCGGTAAATTTTAAAAGGGGCACATAAACCACCATTAACCTTGAGTACACCTTCAATTTCACTGTACAACACCTTGATCATTTCTATGAAACCAGGGTTGAACCCAAAGCTTTCCAGCACCTTCCACACACATGCTCAAACCCGGTCAAAACCCTTTTCCTGGTCTAGGAAAATCAGACCAGTCGTTAAGCCCAATAGCTTGGAGATGTCTAAAATGTCATGAATTGATTAGACATTATTAAATATCGACCTGCCAGGCACACACTACATCTGGTCATGGTAAATGATCTTCTCCATCACCTTCTTCAGTCTCGAGGCTAATGCATTTGACAGCAGCTTGTAGTCACTGCACAGTAGTGACACTGGACACCAGTTTTTCAGGTGGGTCAGGTCTCCCTTCTTTGGCAGCAGGGTCAGGACGGCTCTACTGCAGCTCGACGGGAGCTGACCTCCACTCAGTCGGTCCTTTAGGACCTTTAGCACATCCTGCCCTATTACTGCCCAGAAGGCCTTAAAAAACTCCATGGGGAGAACATCTATACCTGGCACCTTTCGGTTCTCCATGCCCTGGAGAGCCTCCTGAAGCTTAGCCAGTGTCAGCTCCTTACCTAACTCCCTGGCCACTGACTGCCCCTGACCTCTATACAGTTTTGACTAGAAGCTGACTAAATAGCTGGCGAAATTAGTAGGACACGAGATCACCTGATTCTGTTTGCACGGCATGCATGAATCTTTTCTGTCTATTCTTTTGTTTAAAATTGAAGAAGAACTTAGTAGGAGCATCCATCTCAGTGATGCTTTTAAAGTGTAGTGTAGGGAGTTAAAAGCTGCCTTCTCGAGTTTAAAACAATTAGGAAACAGTAGGCACTCTTAGGTTTTATGTTATTTTTACTGATTGTACACTGTACAATGCTGTGGTTTCTTATTCAGTTTTTCCATATGTCACAGAGATCGTGGGCCTCTACCAACTTCCAGAGGTGTTTACGGGAAGCTAGATGAGGCTCATGATTCCTGTATTAAGTTGTCTGCTGTACAATTAAATCACCTCCACCACCTTTAATCTGCAGTGCTGCAGTTTAAAATAACATTGTTGAGTTTGTCTAAAAACTCATTCTCTCCACTGCACTGGTGAGAGCATATACATACATAAAAACAAAAACCTAATTCTTGTAAAAAGCATTTACTTTTAAAAGGCTCCTGTTTAAAATTTCTTCTACAGTTTAAGAAACAAATATAAAATTGTGAGTAAAAAGCAAGGCAACACCACCACTAAGTAATGGGCTGTGACTTAAAATTGTCAACCCGTCCCACTCCTTCACCCAATCAGCAGTGTTTCTGATATCGCTGTGGGTTTCCTGCAACATAGCAACATTGACACGTTTGTACTTAATAAGCTCATATAGCTTAGCTCTCTTTCCATATTCCCTTACTCAATTTATATTAAAACTCGCAAACTGGTTCCTGTTTATTCTAATGGAATAAAAGTTAAACAAACAAATGGTAAAAACTGATGCATTCTTTTGCCACAAAATTCTTTGAAGTCCTTAGCATTATCAAACATGTTCAATGGTTCCTTCTGTGATTCTGAGTTAAAAACTGAGTCTGACATTGTATGTTCAATGTCTTACTCTATTTCATCAACCTTTAAATCTTTTTTAGCTGGATTTTTCTTTGTCCCTTGCTTCCTTCTCTTAGTTGGTACTTTTAAAAGGGGCTCATTTTCGATCTCCTTGTCTCCTTGTCCCCTTGCACTGGTCTAGTGACTGGTGTTTCCTGGCGACAGCTCTGCAACCCTTTACCTGCCTCTGACAGTGCAGGCAGCTCCAGCAATGCTCCAGAGTCCACTGTGACTTTTCAGTTTCTGCACAATTTATTTGGGTCTGGTTCAGCCCAGCAGGTCTTCTCTGGGCCCTCAATCCTGAACTTAAAAACCATGTTTAGCTTTTTAAGACCTTCATTAAGGACCATAAAAACCCTTCTCCTGAAAGACACAATTCCTTTTTGGATCAGTTTGGTCACTTTGTCAAAATTATAAAAAAACAACAAAAAAACAAATTGCACTGTTCATAAGGGGGCAGAGACAATATTCTTATGTCCCACCACATCTCCAGCGCTAACCACACTCCCCTACACTTGCCCTGCACACCACCCGCACACCGTGCCGGCAAGTCAAACTCTCACACAGCCTCGTGCTCGGAGACACCATGCTGCACACACATGCGCAGAAAGCGAGAGAGGAAAAAAATAGACAGTTCATTCTAGAGGTGCCAAAAGTACACACATCCTTCAATTAAGTAGAAGTACAGATACTCATGTTTAAAAAATACTCTGATAAACGTTGAAGTACTGACTATACTTACTGTAAGTTAAAGTTAAAGTAAAGAATTTTGGGCTCTGACATGTACTTAAGTAAAAAGTAGCCTTTACTATTACCTGTTTTAGTGTCATGCTGATAACTGGACACCACGTCATATTAATATTAGGTCTGTCAATCCATTAAATCTTTTTAATTTGCACAGTTCTATGTACATTAAATTAATACTTTACAATTTTTAATACTCTAATCAACATGGGCATGGACAAATATTGATGCTTTATGTAAATGCATGTTTATTATTCATGAAACCAAACTGAACATAGAGCGTGAAAACAAAATATTCTTGTAAAAGTTTTAAAGTAATTATGGTGCTTTAAAATTACGTAAATTATCAGGACACCAAACGGAACCTTTGCTATGTTTCCACACGGACGGTAAATAGGGTGATATAATAAATGTATCCAGGCTGAACAACCATCATATAAAACACAAGCAGAGAAAAGATGATTATCAGGTGATCAGGAATGTCTCTGTTCTTAGTCATCTTTACATCACTGACTCCCTCTGTCTCATCCACATTACCCCCATACTTCTTGTTGCCTTCTGACTGCTCATTATTAGCTTCATAAACTAGTCTACTTCTGTGGTGTGTGAGAGCCAGGAAATTATACACCAGTGGTAGATTGAAAAAGCCATGCAGTGACAGGAAATAGGCTGATGGTCTGAAAACGGTGCACAATAAGAAGGAAAAAATTTACATTTCACCAAATAGATTAAAACAAAAGTAACGAGTATGTTTTGAAAATGGAAGAAATAGACAGTACAAATATAACATTATGTAAAAATGTAAAGAATGAAAGTTTAAACTAAAAATAAATTGTGAAGTAAAGTACTAATACCAGAAAAATCTACTTAAGTACAGTAATGAAGTATTTGTAGTTCATTACTTCCCACCTTTAGTTCAGACTAATACAGCAAGAGAAAAATAATTAGAAATGGAGAGAGACAGGGATGAAAGAGTTAGAGTAGAGTGAGAAATGACAAAGAGAGAGAGAGAGAGAGAGAGAGAGAGATACTGAATAATGAAAAGAAAGAAAGAAAAACAAACAAATGACTACATTTTAAACCCAGTTTATGTTATATCTGAAATAATTCATCCTAATCTCCAATCTCATAATCTTAAACCCTTTATCCCTAATATTTAACCCCCAAATCCTTTAGAATGAGCCCCAGACCTTAACTTGTAACCAACCTTAATTTCTAGATACTAACTTTAAATCTAAATCTTTGTTGCTCCTCTCATCTTTAATCTCAAATCTCTTAATTCTGACCTTACAAATGGAAGTAGGAAGGACACAATAGGTGGTGTGTTAATTTAGTGGAGCAGTAGGTGGTTTGGGATGAAGCCGAAAAGAAGATGGATTGACCTTACAGTTTAGTCCTGAAGCAATGCAGAGGTAATAAATACTTTCTTTTTTTTTTTTTTTTTAATTCAGGTTTATTTGAAGTCTCCACATTGAATTTTATTAAATTGCACTAATTGCTTGACAAACGTTGGTGAGTCTATTATCGCTTAACGAGACACTAGTGTGTGTGTGTTTTCTTGACAGATGTGACCATGTTTGTTTGTCAATTTAATCCCCACTGACACCGGCAGTTGTTTTTACTCTTGTTGGCATTCCAGACGTTAGCATTGACTGATTGTGCTACATGCTACATTAGCACCTTCCAAAACCTAATTCCAAATCCTACAGACTAGAGACTAAACCGCAAATACTAAAATGCACATCCTTAATCCTAATACCTAAACATCAGAGTACTTCTTTCTTTCTTTCTTTCTTTCTTTCTTTTTACATTTTTAAGTTCACAAGTAAAAAATGACACCAAGAATAATTTTTTTTTTATTAAATAAACAATAATGAAAACACATTTCCTTTAATTCTGTTCAGGTGGTTGTACATTCAGTTCAATTTATTTCTGTTGTTTTTATTCAGATTTATTTTGTGTGTGAATTCAACATCAACACTGAATCTCGCTCTGTGTCTCGGCACTGCGTAATGCCTGGTGATGGTATGAATCTTAATATTGTCCCACTTTGTCGTCTCGTTGTTGCCGGATTGGGAATCTAATAATCCCTGATTGTCAACACGCCACTGTTTGTTGTTTTCTGACTGCAATTAGACTCCCTCGTTCCCTTGCCACCACGCTGATGAAAAAAAAATGAACACAGCAGCAGCAGCAAATCATTCTGGCACTCGGGGATGAAGGTCAAGCGCTTCAGAGAGGAAGGACAATTAATTGGAGGAGGCACACATTCCCTGGATACTGGACACAACAAACACACTGACGAGACGAGACCTTCATGCTAATATGTTAATATTGGGTTTTGATTTTAATTTTGTTGATACATTTGAAATCAGTGCTGTAATGTTCAGGAATCCTGGCTTTAAATTCACTTCTGATTACGCTAACACAAAGTAATTTCTAGCAAATTATAATATGGTTTAAAATTGCATACATGTAATTGGTGAAGTGATAAATTTTGTACTAATAGATAATAAATTCAGAAAGTAATATTTTCTTTACATATATATATATATATATATATATATATATATATATATATATATATATATATATATATATATATATATATATAATGTATGTAGCTGATGTAGGTGAGAAATTAGAGACCTGGGCAGCAATCAGCATATATATATATATATATATATATATATATATATATATATATATATATATATATATATATATATATATATCTGAATATATCACAAGGATTTCTGAAATAAACAACAAAACAAGCTGAATAATATATTCACAATCAAAAACTAAAGTGGCTTCTGCTGTTGTGTTGAGCTCTTAAAAATGTTCCTTTCACAGCTAAAGTATGAAAACAATGTAAAACAGAACACCGGGTTAGCTTCTAGCTCCTAGCTTCTAGCCTCTAGCATGGAGTTTTTGAAGGAGCTTCAACAGATTGGAGTTGCTGTTTATCGCAGTAAATACGAGCTTCGAACCAGAAAGACACAGCTTACATTTGACTTAAAAGTTTTTGTCTTTATACTCAACTAAAGTGAAATAATGAGCATATTTCCACTTTGAGAAACTCGTCTTGCTCTCGCTTCGACTCGCCATTACTGCCGCACAGACCTGAATAAACGGAGACATGCCCACAGTGCGTCTTCTTCGTGAATACAGAGGGTAATCCACCAATCCTACAATGCAATGCTGCTGTAAGCAAGTTAGGCTGTAGTCTACACTTCAGCTGAAATTAATTAATTTATAAAAGTAACGGGTAACGCACCATACGGTAACGTAACGAAGTTACTTTATTTTTAAAAGTAACGCGTTACATTATTAGTTACTGTAAAAAGTAACGCATTATTGGTGACCGTGATTGGACTTGATTGGGAAAGCCACACACCTGTCTATATAAGACCTTACAGATCACAATGCATGTCAGAGCAAATGAGAATCATGAGGTCAAAGGAATTGAAGAGCCTGAAGACAGAATTGTGGCAATGCACAGATCTGGCCAAGGTTACAAAAAAATCTCTGCTGCACTTAAGGTTCCTAAGAGCACAGTGGCCTCCATAATCCACAAATGGAAGCCGCCTGGGATGACCAGAACCCTTCCTAGAGCTGGCCGTCCAGCCAAACTGAGCTATCGGGGAAGAAGAGCCTTGGTGAGAGAGGTGAAGAAGAACCCAAAGATCTGGCTGAGCTCCAGAGATGCAGTCGGGAGATGGGAGAAAGTTGTAGAAAGTCAACCATCACTGCAGCCCTTCACCAGTCGGGGCTTTATGGCAGAGTGGCCCGAGAGAAGCCCTTCCTCAGTGCAAGACACATGAAAGCCCGCATGGAGTTCTCCAAGATGGTGAGAAATAAGATTCTCTGGTCTCATGAGACCAAGATAGAACTTTTTAGCCTTAATTCTAAGCGGTATGTGTGGAGAAAACCAGGCACTGCTCATTACCTGTCCAATACAGTCCCAACAGTGAAGCATTGTGGTGGCAGCATCATGCTGTGGGGTGTTTTTCAGCTGCAGGAACAGGACGACTGGTTGCAATCGAGGGAAAGATGAATGCGGCCAAGTACAGGGATATCCGAAGGTTTACCTTCCAACAAGACAATGACCCTAAGCACACAGCTAAAATAATGAAGAAGTGGCTTTACAACAACTCTGTGATTGTTCTTGAATGGCTCAGCCAGAGCCCTGATTTAAACCCAATTGAGCATCTCTGGAGAGACCTAAAAATGGCTGTCCAAAAAATGTTTACCATCCAACCTGACAGAACTGGAGAGGATCTGCAAGGAGGAATGGCAGAGGATCCCCAAATCCAGGTGTGAAGAACTTGTCGCATCTTTCCCAAAAAGACTCATAGCTGTATTAGTTCAAAAGGGTGCTTCTACTAAACACTGAGCAAAGGGTCTGAATACTTAGGACCATGTGATATTTCAGTTTTTCTTTTTTAATAAATCTGCAAAAATGTCAACAATTCTGTGTTTTTCTGTCAATATGGGGTGCTATATGTACATGAGGAAGAAAAATGAACATAAATGATTTTAGCAAACGACTGCAATATAACAAAGAGTGAAAAATGTAAGGGGGTCTGAATACTTTCCGTGCCCACTGTGTATATATATATATATATATATATATATATATATATATATATATATATATATATATATATATATAGGTCAAACGTCTTGTTTTATTAGTGTGTGTTGTTCTGCAGGTGTTTGTTCATTTATTTTACATTTAAATGTATGAAGTCACAAAGGAATTGCTGCGGGTAAATTATTCATCACTGTCACTTAGGCTTCTTCAAGGTCACTGATTTTTTTTAATCCACACAAACAGAGAAACAAGAGCAGCTGTAGGTCTTTAAACATTAAAAATAGAATCAGTATTCAGCATTGTTAGTGTTCTGGATTAGTATTTAAATTTGATGTACACTTTTCTGAACAAATTTCCTCTAACCTGGAGCTCAATAATGCACAAAGAATACGTTTACGACACGGGAGAAACACAAGGATTTTTTTTTCAGTGGATATAAAACAGGATGAAGTTATCAGGAAAAAAAATTGTTGAATTAAAGCCAAATAATTAAATAAAGTAAATAATATTTTACCTAAAAATGTTATCTATTTTAGTGTGGAACTTCAGTTATATTTATGTGTCTGTAGCATAAGTGTGTTATTAAAACAGTGTTTTATTCCTCTTAAACCACAACACCACAACATTTCAGAATGATTACACAGCTTCATTTTAGATATTAATAATTACATTTAAGGTTTATGAAACATTATAGCAGCTAGACAGTTGTTTCCTCACCAAACATTTATTCAATTTAAAACACATATAAAGACCCATTTTTTATTTTTCTAAATGAACAAGAACATTATAATTTCCATAGTATATAGTGTACATATTTAACTTTACCATTCACAATAACCAAATTAAATATTTTTCACATGCTGCTCAATCACTTGTAAATAACTGTGAGACACTACTAAAACTTCAAACTACTCAGTGCTGTTTTTATTTAAAATGATATACTGAATAATATACATTTGATTTGATTTCCCATTACTGAAGCTGCAAAAAGGCTACAGGTGCTACCCCTGCTCTCCTGCCCTGATCCCAGCCAAGCAGAACCATTTGCACCTGTTCCACTTCACAATCAGGAGCCTGTGTTCACATTTTCTCAAATCCTGTTTTCTTTCCTTTCAAAAATCTGACTCGCTGTCTGAGTGCTGTTTCTCACAAGAGCTTTCTCAGATTACTGTCTTTTTTTCCTGGAGAAAACCCGTTACTGTGGCCATCACTCCTGCCGCGATCAGGCCTCAATCAAAATCAAAAGATTTCTCCTTTCTGTTCAGAGAGGAGAAGCCGAGAGCAGCTCGTTTTCACCGATATGTGATGGGCTTCGGACAGACGAGAGTCTGATTAAACAACTTTTTTTCTCTCTTTCTGTTTCAAGCTGAAACGTGGGCAGAATTCTGTTCAGAACATTACTGTGCGGTTTCTTGGCAAAACCATGCAATAATACATCACCTTGTGTTGCGCCGAAGGAGCTCTAACGGCTTCATGCATTATACATTTAAAGACAAAAGCCTCTGTGATGAAGATTGCATGAGAGTGAAGTCGTGACGCTTGTAAATAAACCCAACTGCTGAATAAACAACAGAAACTCGCAAGTTATAATAAGTTAGCGTGATGTGGAGGACAAACTGTCCAACATGGACACATCCTTAACATGATCTTTAGTTCTCCATTCGGGAACTTCGAGCTGCATCGTAACGGTTTGGGATCGCCCCTGCGTTATGACGCAGCATCTTGTTCCATCGGGGAACTAGGGTTACATTCGTAACCTAGAGACGTTCCCCATTCGGGAATTTCGAGCTGCGTCGTAATGCAGGGGCGATCCCAAACCGTTACGAGGCAGCGTCTCGTTCCCTCAGGGAACTAGGGTTACATTCATAACCTAGAGACGGTGGTTTAAGTCTGCTACCAAGTGAACTCTAGTGAGGAAATTACATGACTGAATCTTGTTGATTTGATTGAGTTGTTTCAACGTTTTATTTTTCTTTATTTTTTGGGGTTATGTTGTTGTTGCTGCTTGTTTTGGGTTTTTTGTACATTTTTTAGGTTGAACTACTGTCGATCTAAAGAAATTTTGCATGATCTGGAATTTTAAGTAAATGAAAGCTGGATGTGACAGGCAAAATGTTTTAACCTTATTATTTATATAATTATCTTATCATGTATTGACTTTTTACAGCACTTGGAAGACAGCCTTATCCAGAGCAACTTTTATTTGAACTATTATTTATAACTCAGCAGCTATGGGGTTAAGGGCCTTGCTCAGAGAACCAGTAGTGGCAACTCGGTGTTGCTGAGATTTAAACTCATGACCATCTGATAAAAAGTATGTTGTGGGAATGATTTCAGTCTTAATTTGCCTTATTTATCTAATTGTTCGTTTATGTGCAGCTTGCCACTAAACCAAACCCTGTAGCATATATATTATAAAAGTCATTTTACCTCTGATTCAAAATGGGCACCCATACATTTGAAATAACTCTTATTTTCAGCACTATTAAATAGCTAAATAAATAAATTATATTTCCTTCATCCTATTTGTGCCCAGAATGTAATCTATTTATAGTTGCACAACAAATTTAGTCAGATACAACACATCGGTATTCAATGAAAATCTGGCCGAATTTGAAACGCTTCTTTCGTGGAGAATTTTGTCTGACTGATCTCTATCTGGTGTCTCGTTGATAAAACTCTTTAAAACAAGAATATGCTCTCACAGTGTAGAGTTCTTGTAGACGTAATTGCACAAATTGCTGATAAGAGAAGCTGCACTTTCTTTTCACCACATGAATGGAGGTTAAACGTGGCCACACACTTCACCTCATTCCACTATTATTCATTGACACGTAGACATACATTTATTTCTTACATACAATAAGGAACAAAAATCATCATTCAAGTCATCTTTAATATTAAACACTTATCAGTAATTGCTTTTCAGAGCACTTTTAGGCATTCATTTTAGCAGAACGACTTGAACGATAATTATTATTAAATCCCCACTCATTGTCCTTACACAGGTTATTAGCACTGAGGGCTTTTGTTCAATTTCTAGCATGTGGGATGTGAACGTAGAGAAGGGAGATGTGTAACCAGAGAAAACGAGGTGCAGTGATGAAATATTAAAGTGTTGCATCATTCTGCTGATGCGGTTATTTATTATGCGCTAATAAACCTCTTAGTGCCGGATATCATTTAAATGAATGCACTGGAAAAGAACAGAGAAAAATGAGCTGCCTGCAGGCATACGCATACACATATACACACACATGCGCACACACACATCATGTTGTCACTTAGCCGGGAGATTAGTGAATGTTGGTGCATTATTTAAGGAGCAGCAAAAACAAACAAACCTGGGCTTTGTCCCAAATAGTAAAAATCACATTTATCTAGGGTTCTAATAAGAATATTGACTATATTCAGGCTCCATCTCAAATGCTGAGTTCAGCTCAACTAATGTCAGCCATTTTAAAGGATAATATTCATAACTGTTTAGAGTTTCTACTGAATCCTGTTACTATAATGAAAAATCAATGTCAGCCATTTTAAGGGACTGCAGCAACAATCCATGCAGTTACTGTGTCAGACATTCTGCTCTCATTTATTATACTCCATATTTTACATTTACATTCATGGAATTTGGCAGATGCCCTTATCCAGAGTGACTTAGAAAGTGCTTTGAAGTCTCCATCACTAAATATATTTTCATACTGTTCGCTAGGACACAGACTAAGAAAAGAATAAGGAGAATTGTTAGAATAGGAACAGCAGCCAGTTTAAGATTCAGTCTAACTTAATAACACTGGTAATACTGGTACTTATTACAATAAACACTTGATGTTAGTCATATAGTGTTTGTGAGAAAACTTTTTATGGGTCTATACTGAACGTTATATCTAGTTAGTGTCTAGTTCTTATCTAGTCTTACTAAACTGACATAAATCCTTTTACTACTTAGGGTTACCAGAATAGAATACTACCAGTCCCCATATCTAGTTGAGGTTCTTTTCCAAATACGTGTATTTTATAATTTTTTACTAAAAGTATTGAATTTGAAACTCTAAGTCTCTAAAGGTTCTTGGATAGATTTGCAGCACATTAGCAATTTCACGGCTCTTTCTCATACACAACAATTTATATCTTGTCAGTATGTAATGTTCTTAAAAGAATGGAACATTGGTTTACCTTAAGGCTTTGTCCCAAACATTAAATTAGGATTACTACAAGAACATAGTCATTTTAAAACTCAAATGTATATGTTGATAATTCAATTGTTTTAGTAGTTAGGGTTTAGTTTCTTCCATTTGGGGGACTCTTAATATAGTGACTTTGCTCAGTACCTGTTGGTCTGTGACTCTGAGCAGTGCTAGCTGATGTATGTGTAGATGTTTAGTGGAGTTCTGATCCTGACCCTGAGTCCCAAGTGTCTTGTTTTTGACATGAACACAGCTGAAGAAGACATAAAACTAACTGAGTAATGCCTGAGGGCACTAAGGGTTCATGAGGTTCAGCTAGTCACTGAGGCCAAGTATGTTTTTGACCTGGAGTTTTCCGCAATTTCTCAGTCAGGAAGCATTCTGACCCTCGGAGACCTCCGTCTGCTGTAACACAACACCGAGCATAAAAACCACTTCGACACCACCATATAAATCTTATTTATGAACAGTTTTAAATCAGGTGCTCCAGCTGAGTCACAAAGAGACACAGAATGCAAGGCCAAGAATGACTTATCGCATGCCAAGCTTAAACTATTGTAAGTATTATGACAGTAGTATATTAAATAAAAGTAAAGCAGGTTCAATTAAATTATATGCTTTTAATTTATTGTTATATGTTTACAGGCCTGGGGAAATAAAATAAATAAACATGATTTAATGATAAAGGATGTATATATAGGTTTTTTTTTTTTGATAGGTGCTTTCTGTTCCAAACCTTATTGACCTGACTACACTGGAGTGTGGTTCTATCTTAATAACTAGACTCCATATGTAAGCACTTAGGGTTCTATACAAATGGAACAAAATAATTTGCTATTTTTAAGCTCTGTCCCAAACACTAGTTCAGCTCCAGTAAGTGCTTTTATTAGAATTGAACTTCAGCGTCAGCCCTGTTAAATCTCTCTCTAAACACTAACTGTTTGGGATTCCTACCAAATCAAGTTATGCTTCGAACTGCAATCAGAGGAAATCAATGTTGATCATTCTGAGGCTCTGTATTGAGTTAGTGTTTGTGAAAGAAAGTCCGTTTTTGGACTGTTTTGGAAACAGGAGGTGTGTAAGTACTGGTTGTTCACAGATTTACACTACAGGGTGTTTAGGATCGATATCTCCAACTGAGCAGTGTTCGGAAAGCATGAAACAACACACACACACACACACACACACACACACACACACACACACACACACACACACATTCTGTTCAGACATGCCATTGTTAGGAGAAAACACACACAGAGGTGTGAAAGGTGTGTTATACTGCCTGTTTGTACACAATCAGTCACGACAAGACCAACAATGAACAACAATAGACATGAAATACATATGAAGTAAATAATGTGTGTGTGTTTGTGTGTGTGTGAGTAAGAGAGAGAGAGAGAGAGAGAGAGAGAGAGAGAGAAAGAAAGAGAGAGAGTGGTGTTAAATCAGTGATACTGTTTTTGGTATAATAGCTGCATGTAAAGTTTGTGTAACAGGTTTGTTCCTGATGTCACTTACATTATAGCAGCTATAAAGTAAATAGTATACAATGGAACCCCATTGTACGAGCAACCTATAGTATGAGCAAACGGAGATACGAGCAACCTTGCTCGCAAAATGTTACCGTTTCATGAGCAAATTTCGAAGGCACGAGCAAACTCACGCTGCCGGTTCCACGTTTTTAGCGGAGGGTCGCATTAGTCTCTTAGTTGATGACGTATCACACGGTCGCTCTCTTTGTTGTTCAGTGCAGCAAAAACGTAACTGTGGCAACGGGGGCGTGGCCGGGCGGGGGTTTGTGAATAGAGGGCGGGTCCGGGAGCAGATAGGCAGGGGATTGCCTCACTTGAAGTTAATGTGACCTAATGATTGTTCTCTCTTTTCAAGTGATCGGAGGGTGCATTTAAGGAGGAGAGCATGTGTGTGCGTGTGTGCGCGTGCGTGTGCGCGAGACGTGCTGCGTGGGGCACTAAGCAGACCGACACAAAAAAAACAAATAAAAGTGGATGTGAAGCCTTTGCACCTGACCTGTTGTGGTGTTCCTTATTCCCGTATTCATATGCTCTCCGAAAGTAACTTTTTTTAGTTTTATATTTTTATTTCACTAGAAATCTTGAAAAATGTCTTCCAAGAAAATCAGTGATGGTGCTGTGAAAACCAAGGAGGTTATATGCGTTTGTGCGTCTCACACTCGCAATCAACCACTACCACATGGGTAAGTGTTAAATTATCTTTATATTACGATCGTTTGCGGTGTATTTGTTTGTTAAATTAGGCTACAAATACTTTTAAGTGCAGAAATAAGCGATCGAATGAGGTCTCGGAACGGATTAAATCACTTTTACATTCATTCCTATGGGGAAAATCAGTTTGAACATATGACAAATGGACACACGAGCAATTTCCAAGAACGAATTATGCTCGTACAACGGGGTTCCACTGTACTATATAGTCGTTCACTCTCAATTATCGCTTTACTCTTCCTACTGAAGTTAATAAGACAAAATTTTACACAGTTTGATGTGTTACTAATAAAACAAAAAGCATGAACTTCTTTGCCCTGAAGATGCCAAAAAATAAATATAAACATCTCCTTATATAAAGTAATTTTTAATCCATTTATGTTGAGTCTATGCAATACATGTCACTGTGAATGAGCTGTTACTATAGAAAAGTATAAAATATTAGAACGAGTGCATTAATATAAATCTGCCCTGTCTGCAGTACTGTCAGCACTACTCTCTGCACTGCTATTATAGAAAAGTAATCAACACTTTCTGACCAATAGGATGTTGTAAATTACAGTGATTGTCCCCACCCCCTTGTCCACCACTCTGTCCTTAATTTCCCTTAAGCAGGTGTAAAATATTGCATTATGCACCGAATTTGAAGTGGACTGTAAGTGTGTGTGTGTGTGTGCGTGAGCTCACAGTGAAACACAAGGAGAGCTTTTACACTCTTTATTTCAGCAGAATGAATGAGAGCTAAAAATATAGCTGAGTAAAGTGAACACTTTGAATGAGAAACAAAGCAGTGAGTCATCTGTAGCTGCAGGCTTTCATTGTGTCTCTGTGTGTGTGTGTGTGTGTGTGTGTGTGTGTGTGTATGCACATATACGCATGTAATGTTCTAATACAGGAACGTGCACCACTGTTCAGTTAAACAGATTTCTATTGGCTTGAATGTTAAAAATCACAAGTTAGAATAACTTCCACAGTTTTATTAGAACATTGTAGGTACCGTCAGGTTAGGCTTCAGGTGAGACCTGTAAGTGAACCTGCTCATATGTATGTGTGTATTTATACACACATACATATATACATATATATATATATATATATATATGTTGCATAAATAAAAGAAAATATATATGTTGCATAAATAAAAGAAAAAATTGAAATACATTTTTACACTGATGACTCTCTTGTATCGTAACATTTCCCAGTGGCCTTCCTGACGCTTTTCTCTCCACACATTTCTCCACTTTAACACGCCTGACTCAGCTCATGAAGGAGTTGATAATTAGTTGATGATCTGAGTCAGGTGTGGTAGTGCAGGAAAACAACAACATGAAAGTATGCAAATATCCAAAGCTTCCATAATTTGAGCAGACAAAGAAAGCAACTAGAAGAAAAACTGTCAACTGACAACATTTCCCTGTTTTCCTGAGTGAACTAAACACTGTGTCAAGAACGCTTTGGGAAGGCTGTCCATTCTCTAAATCATGTGTGTAAACCGTCCAACCATCCGCCTCAGGGGTTACAGCTCAGAGTCTCCACAGATCTGAGCAGGGGTGAACTATTGTGCCCCCTGCCTGAACTATTGTGCCCCCTGCCTGAAACTCTCTCCAGAACTCCCAGAGGCAGCACTTTGGGGGGAATGGCGTACAAGTGCAACTTTGGCCATGCCTGTGCCATGGCATCCAGCTCTATGGGGGGCTGGAGGTGTAAGGGAGAACCAGAGGGAACAGTGCAACTCTTGAGTCCTGCAGCTCTAGGAGCCTCCAAGGAGGCAGCAAGTTCTCCAGGTTCGCTACGATACCGGGCGAAAACCAAGGAGGGTGCTCGCTGGAGCTGGCCATGCCCTGAAGCATGGATTGTGGCAGGGTTAACAGACCAGGTCCCTTGGGGCAGGCACCGTGTGATAAGGTGCACCACGGCAGAATCCCCAGAATGTCCCGTTTCATGACTTCTTGGAGCACTCCTATTAAAAATGACAGTCCTCAGATCTGTCATCTCACAGGACTTAGGCATCTTAGGCCTCCCCCTGCTAGGGATCCTGTGTTATGCTTTGTTTTTAAACCTGCCCCTCATGTCTACCTGTCACAGCAGGTCAGCCTGATATGCCTGTAACACCGTCATGTCAGTGTCGGGGCCTTAAGGGACGATGCAACACCCGGGCTAGCATCTCTTCAACCCGGGGCACCGACCCGTAACCAAACTCTTTCAGTCCCACTACGTTAGTCTAACATGGATTTGGAACTGAAGAGGCAGGCCAAATACAGCTTATCCCAGGATCTGGAAACCTTGGGAAAGAACGGCAGACCCCGATGTGGAGGTTTTGACATAGGTTGCAGAAAGCGCGCTCATCAAGCATACTGGGTGGAGCAGCTTTCTGTTCATTAGCCAGCTAATTCAGATCTAACTTGAGTACAGCATGGGTCACAACCTCCATAACTAGCTTCCGAAACAGGCAGGTGAGCCAGGAGAAAGGGACAAGCCTGTCTCGAAACCCTCTGCAATCGCAGGAACTAGTGCACTGCTCTGCCTCAGTAAAAGCGAGGCCAGAACTGCGAGGAGCGGGGCACCCTCCTCAAAGCACCAGCATTTGCAAAGACATGCAAGTGCAATCTAGAACCAACATAGCGTGCTCCACTCCTAGGAAAGCCACACCCTGGCTGTGTGAGCAAAAGCTTTACCAAAGCATTGTTGATGCAGCTTGGGTTCCTGAAAGCTTTAATTCATGCAGATAGAAGTTAGTAAACTTCAGAAAGTTCTGAGGAATTTATATCATCCTCTCAAAACATTTAATTTGTTTTCCCAGTGTATGATGTGTACCTGATATTGTATTCAAGGTTTATTTTAGAGCACACTAGCATCTCAGATTGAAAAGATGTTTAAAAGTCTTACACAATTTAAAGTGGAAGCCAAAAAAGTACTGGAATCGATGTTAGTCGAACCTGGCTTTAGCCAAGAAAACAGGCTAACTTAGTTTTGTGACAATGTCATTGTTAAAAGCTCTATACTAATAAAATTACAATTGAATTAAATATAACCAAATGGAACTTTTTTTAAATGGGACAAAGTTATAAAGAAATTAAATTAAAGCATGCCTCATTTTATCTGAATCTTTGTTTTCTCCAGGATATTAAAACTAAGTGAAATGCTTAGATGCTAATCTAAGCTTCTTGTATTGATAGATAGCCTACAGTGTGTGGTCAAATAAGAGCACAGAGTGAAAATTTACAAATAAAATATACAATTTTATTTTTGTTACTATGTATTCAATTTCCAATAACAAACATTGACGTATGGCCGGTGTTTTTTTGAAAAACATACAGAGAAAAGGTTTTTCCCCTTCTGAGCCACACGTTTATGAAATACATGTTAGAAATGAAAGTGTGGTTTTATTTTAGCTGAAATTGAACAAAGTGCTTCTACTTAAATATTTATAAATCCGATTTCATTTTCTCCTCTTTCCTCCTCCTCCTCCTCCTCCTCACACTTTATTCTCAACAGATGTCTCAATCTAACTGCCATTTATACGTGAGATTTTTATTCCATTTGTTCTTCAGGACACAATAAGTGGTGACTGCAGTTTAACTTACACTGAAGGAAAACATCTTTAGTCTCTCTTATAAAGAGAATGGATTGTTTTCTTTTACATTTTTTTGTTTTGTGTTAGCAAGAAAGCAACTCAGTTTTTTGGAAATCTGTATTGTCTGTTTTTTTGTATTATTATTAAAAAAATGGAAATATCACATGTACATAAGTACTCAGACCCTTTGCAACAACACTTTGCTGAGATGTTTCAACACTTTGATTAGAGTCCACCTGTGAAAAAATGTGTTGATTAGACATAATTAGCAAAAGCACACACCTTTCTATAGAAGGACTCACAGCTGACAATCAATATCAGCGCAAAAACCAAGCCATGAAGTCGAGGAAATGACAACAACAACAAGCACACCAGAATTACACTGGAGTGTCTTAGGCACAACTCTGTGAATGTCCTAGACTGGCCCAGCAAAAGCCCTGACATGAACTGTATTGAACATCTCTGGAGAGATCTGAAAGTGTCTGTCAACAGACAGTCTCCATTCAAACGGACCCAGCTTGAGAAGAACTGCCATTAAGAATGACTGAAATTCCCCGAATCCAGGTGTGCAGAGCTTGTTGTGTTCTACCCTAAAAGGCTGTAATTGTAACTGTAAAAAGTGCTGATATAGTAATTATATATATATATATATATATATATATATATATATATATATATATATATATATATATATATACTGTATATGTTATCTTTCAATAGTGACTGTTCAGAGATGTGCATAGCAGCTTCACATAATCACATACAATATACTTAAAAAAAAAAAAAAGTCAGAAGATATTAATGTAACATTAATGAAAGGAGATTGCAGTGTCAGCACTGTGTAAGTCTGAGGTTGTAACTAAAAGTTGTAACTTTTAGTTTTCTGACATTTTTGCATAGAAAAGCTTTTGTTTGCAGTTTCCTGGTGCTAGATTTATTTTAATCTTCAAGCGAGAGAAAAAAGAGAGGCTGGTAACTAAACGTATGTGTATAGCTGCTATAATGTAAGTGAGTACAGGAAGTAACATCTAGCAAGGAGGATGTCATGATTATGCTGAAATCTGCACAATGATTACATTAGCGATCGGCCCCCTGCATGTCACAATGCCTGTCACACTTCACAGAGCACTCACACCTGTTCTGTTTTGCCACTAATTAGCACCCACACCTACAGTAGGTTCTGTTTTTGTATCTCTCATTGTTAAGCATTTGTTTTTGCCTTGGAATCTTTTCATGTTCCACTGTCTTGCCCACCGTTTTGTTGAATATCCAGTATTTACAGTATGTTTGTGCTTCTTGCTTCATTCTTTTTTGTTGGTTGTTTGTTACTTGTTTATTTCTACAAATAAAATCTGCATTTGTATCTGCCATTTCCTAAATGACCTGACAGATGTTCAACATCACTAAATATGTGATTTTCTTTTCATAAATAAAGAAATTCTGCTTGTTTGTAAGTATAAGTGGAATAAAGCATTTGGTTGACATGCTGTTCTAGGAAAATTATCAACTACAGGGTGTTTACTGTAAGGCTGCTTCATCACAACGTTTAAATTAACAAGCACACAAGTAAAGCTGATGTCGATTAATTATTTGCATGAATACAGCTGTCTAGCTCAAGTTGTATAAAGCATTTCCTCTTATTCCTCCTGCTGATTAGCAATCCTACACTGCATTTACAATAAATAAATAATCAAATAAATAATAAATGAAGTGTTGTGCCTGTAAAGACTCCATCTGGCAGGTGTAGGAGGTTCTTCTGTCGAGGTTAATCGGAAGGTGATGATTTTCTGAAAATAATGTGGGTCATGTGCATGCTGACGCTTTGAAGAGTCACATGATCACAGTCTAAACACACAACTCATTGAAACAGAAACTTAATGTTCCTTACATGAAGAAAGGCAAGGAACATGTAAAAAGCTTCACTGAAAATGTGATGCAAATATAAAGATGCAAGATCATTCTCACAGCACCTGAGAGGTGACTCTGATGTTAAACTTCATCAGAAGTCCTGAACAGTTCAGAATCCATATTATTAGCTAAAGAAATATATTTGCTTCATCCTTTATAATTTCCCTTGAGTCTCGGACACAGATGGCATTTTATTCACCTATTAAACAGCAATAAAATTACATCTGTTCTGTATTTAACTTTACGGTAGAAAAGGATAAAGTAATAAAATGTACGTTTGTTCCACATGATTGAGTGAAATTTATAATTCAGCTCTTTGGTAGAAGAACTGTTCAAGAAATGTAAAATGTCCAACCAAACGAACATAGGTATGTTGTTTTTATTTGATTCTTTTGCTGCATGATTCTTTTTTAATTATTTATTAAATATTATGTTCTTTAATGAAGACATTTTATACAAGAATTAAACTATAAGTACAATTGTTTTATGTGTGCAATTTGAAAATTTAATTCTGCATTTAGTCCCATTTGCCCTTATAATAACCTCCACTCTTCTGGGAAGATGTTCCACTAGATTTTGTGTGCTTGTGGAGATTCTTGCTCATTTAGTCACAAGGGCATTAAAAAGTCAGGAAGGAGGGTGAGGAGGCCTGGGGTGCAGTCAGTGTTTCATTTTATCCCAAAATCTGTTCAATAGAGTTGAGGTCAGAGCTCTCAAGCAGGCCACTCAAGATGTTCCACTCCAAACCATGTAAACCTGGGTTGTCCAATCTTTTTCACAAAGGGGTGGTGTGGCTGCAGCTTTTCATTCCAACCATTCAAGGGCCACACCTTATAGTAATTGAAAATAAAATTCTTTAGATTTACACAGGTAGAATTTAATGTGGACTTGCTTGGTTTGAATGAAAACCTGCACCCATACCTGCCTTTTGTAGAAAAAATTGGACACACATGATGTAAGCCATATCTTTATTAGGTTAACCGCTCACCGCTGCGACCCGGGTTCGATTCCCGGTCAGAGAACCATCCCCAGCCACTCTCAGTGCCGGTCCCAACCCCGGATAAATTGGGGAGGGTTGCGTTAGGAAGGGCATCCAGCGTTAAACGTGACAAATCAAAACGTGCGGAGGATCCGTTGTGGCGACCCCTAACGGGAGAAGCCGAAAGAAAGTTAGTTAGTTAAATAAACGCTTTGCAGGTTAGGTTCAACCAGTTTGAAAATAAATGCATTCATTATAAAGAGCTAAATCCTGAACCAGTTCTCTAGATAACTCATCATAACTGATTCTATATTACTATTCATCTCTCGTGTTTATTCCCTTATTCCCTCACTCTGTTGATATATAGACAAAAACCTCATTCACAAGTGATGTGACCTTTACACTGACCTTTGAACTGAAAACTCAGACACATTTCACATTGTTTCTTTTGACTCTGGCAGCTGTAATTGCTGTAATTACATGGAATTGATAAATATGACCTTCTGGACAAAAGGTTAGTGTTCACATTGACAGGTGTTTTATTATGTCATTTTTGGTTTTATTTATTAATTTTTGTTTTTCTTTCTGCCAGTTTGTTTGTTGCTGACTTTACCTTCATTGCGTTATTTCACTCATGATGAATCAGGGATAGAAAATACAGACTGAAGGACATACGCTATTTTGTTGGCAGATATAAATAATGTGCAACATAAAAACAAAAAATATTAAAAATAAAAACAAAATAAAAAAACCTTTCAGAATTTCTGTATAAAAACATTGTCGGTCAAGAATAAATCTCTGTGATGCATTTATGCAATTTGTGTAACAAAATGGAGTGAATACTAAATTTTATTCTCATGTCACGTATGGTATAAATACAGCAAAAAAACACAGTACCAAAATCAAACTACGCACATCTGAATAAAGATCACAAACACGTATTGCCTCTGGGTGTTTTTAGCTCCTGGTGATTTTTTCCCCACCAGTCGATTCCGGTGAGGAGAGTCTACCCCCTCTGTTTCTTGATATTTTAGAAAATTTTATTTTCCCCATGAATTCACTCCAGTTTTCTGTGACTCAGTAAACATGTCTCTCACAGGCAGCACAATATGGGTTCCCTGTGTTTTTTTGCCATTTTTCCTCTCACTTTGCCACGTCTCGGGGGAGAAACACAGCGACATGAGCAGCTCCGGGAACAGGGAGAGCACGGAGCAGGTGGAGGATGACTAACACAGTGAGACGAGAGAGAAAGAGAGAGCACTGAGGCTGCCATCCACCTGTTTTTGTGCAAAATTCAAATACTATTTTATTTAAAAAGGGAAATGTAAAAAATACATAAGAAGAAAAGAAAAAACAGAAATGTAAACAGAATTTTGAATAACAAAAAAATTGGCATGTGGATTAACAATAAAAATCATAAATGTGTTTATACTGTATTGGGACACATGGAAATTTTCTTTGAGTGCCAATACTCTTGCTTTATTACTTTAAAAAAGAAATGAATAACAGACCAAACACATAACAAACAAACAAAAAATTTTAATAAACACAGTGGCAGATCACAGGTTACTGAGCATGTTTTTAGGCAAGGCAGGTGGTCATAAATGAGAAATAATGTAAAGCGTGTGGCCTTTACATTATATACATCCTGCTTCACCATCTCCACATCATCCAACCTTCTCTCTCTCTGATTTTCCTCATTCATCAGCTGCTCAAAATACTCCCTCCACCTTCTCAACACACTCTCCTCACTAGTCAACACATTTCCCTCTCCATCCTTTACTGCTCTAACTTGCAGTACATCCTTTCCAGCTCGGTCCCTCTGCCTGGCCAATCGGTACAAATCCTTTTCTCCTTCCTTAGTGTCCAACCTCTCATACAGCTCCTCATATGCCTTTTCCTTGGCTTTCGCCACATCCCTCTTAACCTGCCGCATCTCCTTGTACTCCTGCCTACTTTTCTCATCACTCTGTCTATCCCACTTCTGTTTTGCCAACCTCTTTCTCCTTATGCTCTCCTGCACTTCCTCATTCCACCACCACGTCTCCTTGTCTTCCTTTCTATTTCCAGATGTCACACCAAGTACTTTTCTAGCTGCCTCCCTCATCACTCCTGCAGTAGTTGCCCAATCATCCAACACCTCCTTAACACCACTGAGCCTCTCTCTGACCTCTTCCCTGAACCTCACTACACTCTTCCTCCTTCAGTTTCCACCATCTTATTCTTCTTTCAGTCCTCACTCTCCTCCTCTTCATCCTCGCCTCCAAAACCATCCTACAGACCACCATCCTATGCTGTCTAGCTACACTGTCCCCTGCCAACACCTTACAGTGTAATCTCCTTCAGGTTGCATCTCCTGCATAGCACATAGTCCACCTGTGTGCACCTTCCTCCACTCTTATCGTCACCCTATGATCCTCCTTCTTTTTAAAATAAGTGTTCACCACTGCCATTTCCATCCTTTTAGCAAAATCTACCACCATCTGCCCTTCCACATTCCTCTCCTTAAAACCATACCTACCCATCACCTCCTCATCACCTCTGTTCCCTTCACCCACATGCCCATTAAAGTCCGCCCCAATCACTAACCGTTCTTTCCTAGGTATCTACCACTTCATCTAATTCACTCCAGAATCTTTCCTTCTCCTCCATCTCACAGCCAACTTGTGGAGCATAGGCACTGATGACATTTATCATCATCCTTCAACTTCCACCTTCACGATCATCACCCTATCAGAAACTCTCTTCACCTCCACTACACTCTTACTGTACTCTTCCTTCAGAATCACCCCTACACCATTTCTCTTTCCATCCACACCATGATAAAACAGTTTAAACCCACCTCCAATGTTCCTGGCCTTACTCCCTTTCCACTTGGTCTCCTGAACACACAACATATCTACCTTTCTCCTCTCCATCATATCAGCTACCTCTCTCCCTTTACCCGTCATAGTACCAACATTTAAAGTACCAACCCGAACCTCCACTCTCCTACACTGCTCCTTTCCCTGCCGTCTCTGTAGGCGTCTTCCTCCTCTCCTTCTCCTCCTTGACCAACAGTAGCCCAATTTCCACGGTACCCTGTCGGCTAACGATACCTGTGGCGGTCGTTGTTAACCCGGGCCTCGACCGATCCGGTATGAAATTCTCATTTGTGATCCGCATATTTGATTTGGCACGTGTTTTACGCTGGATGCCCTTCCTAACGCAACCCTCCCCATTTACCGGGCTTGGGACCGGCACTAAGAATGCACTGGCTTGTGCCTCCCTAATGGCTGGGTTATATATATATATATATATATATATATATATATATATATATATATATATATATATATATATATATATATATATATATATATATATATATATATATATATATATATATATATATATATATATATATATATATATATATATATATATATATATATATATATATATATATATATATATATATATATATATATATATATATATATATATATATATATATATATATATATATATATATATATATATATATATATATATATATATATATATATATATATATATATATATATATATATATATATATATATATATATATATATATATATATATATATATATATATATATATATATATATATATATATATATATATATATATATATATATATATATATATATATATATATATATATATATATATATATATATATATATATATATATATATATATATATATATATATATATATATATATATATATATATATATATATATATATATATATATATATATATATATATATATATATATATATATATATATATATATATATATATATATATATATATATATATATATATATATATATATATATATATATATATATATATATATATATATATATATATATATATATATATATATATATATATATATATATATATATATATATATATATATATATATATATATATATATATATATATATATATATATATATATATATATATATATATATATATATATATATATATATATATATATATATATATATATATATATATATATATATATATATATATATATATATATATATATATATATATATATATATATATATATATATATATATATATATATATATATATATATATATATATATATATATATATATATATATATATATATATATATATATATATATATATATATATATATATATATATATATATATATATATATATATATATATATATATATATATATATATATATATATATATATATATATATATATATATATATATATATATATATATATATATATATATATATATATATATATATATATATATATATATATATATATATATATATATATATATATATATATATATATATATATATATATATATATATATATATATATATATATATATATATATATATATATATATATATATATATATATATATATATATATATATATATATATATATATATATATATATATATATATATATATATATATATATATATATATATATATATATATATATATATATATATATATATATATATATATATATATATATATATATATATATATAGCTGCTATAATGTAAGTGAGTACAGGAAGTAACATCTAGCAAGGAGGATGTCATGATTATGCTGAAATCTGCACAATGATTACATTAGCGATCGGCCCCTGCATGTCACAATGCCTGTCACACTTCACAGAGCACTCACACCTATTCTGTTTTGCCACTAATTAGCACCCACACCTACAGTAGGTTCTGTTTTGTATCTCTCATTGTTAAGCATTTGTTTTTGCCTTGGAATCTTTTCATGTTCCACTGTCTTGCCCACCGTTTTGTTGAATATCCAGTATTTACAGTATGTTTGTGCTTCTTGCTTCATTCTTTTTTGTTGGTTGTTTGTTACTTGTTTATTTCTACAAATAAAATCTGCATTTGTATCTGCCATTTCCTAAATGACCTGACAGATGTTCAACATCACTAAATATGTGATTTTCTTTTCATAAATAAAGAAATTCTGCTTGTTTGTAAGTATAAGTGGAATAAAGCATTTGGTTGACATGCTGTTCTAGGAAAATTATCAACTACAGGGTGTTTACTGTAAGGCTGCTTCATCACAACGTTTAAATTAACAAGCACACAAGTAAAGCTGATGTCGATTAATTATTTGCATGAATACAGCTGTCTAGCTCAAGTTGTATAAAGCATTTCCTCTTATTCCTCCTGCTGATTAGCAATCCTACACTGCATTTACAATAAATAAATAAATAAAATATGCCACTTTTAAAAAGCTAAAATGTATTTATTTTTATTTGGTAACCAAATAGCACAAGCATACCTAAGAAAAACAAGCGGTTAAAATTCCCAGTTATTTGTGTTGCTTTATGACTTGCTGAAGGTAAATTAGCTTTCCTCTCATGTTTGTTTGCTAGGAAAAGTTCTCGGTAAGTGTTTAATAGAAAACACGTTTCGGTGAGTGGTGGGTTTTTTTTTTTTAGGCTCAACTTTAAATGCTTGTTCTCCTTGAGAGGTCAAGTGTCTAAAGTAGACAGTGCATACAGAGAAGTGCACTTATGCTGGAGATTGGACAACAACCGTAGTCCGGATTCATCGACTAACAGAAGTGGAAAGAACAAAAGCATTGAAGGTCAATTTGTAAAGTTTGTACTGTAAGAGAACTGATCTGAGGACAGTGTACCTGCAAACCAATAACCAAGAGGATCGTTAGTCACAGTTTCGTACTTACATTCTGCTTCGTCATATTATAGCAGTTGTTTTTATTTATAGTGAGTGAAATGTTTAGCAGTAAGTAAAAAGTTGAAGTATAAATGTTTCTCTACTCACATGAGACTTCTCACAAATTCTCACAAATTTAAAATGAAGGTCTACAAAATATTTGAAGTCAATCAGGTGCCAACAATAGCCATGTGTCACATTAGGAATATTCATGATATTGTGAATCTTAGTTACCATAGTCACCCAATAAATATTAACAGTATCACAAAGAATTAGTAAACAACCATTTGTGTCTTAATGTTTATAGTAAAAAAAAGTTTTAACCATTAATCAAAAAATCAAATATAAGATATCCTTTACTACATTTTGCCAGAAATTTATATACACTATTTATATGAGAAAGATTTGTGGTATTCAGAGTTGTTTAAGTGTGTATTTTGATCTCCACATACAGATTATTAAAATAACTATGTGAAGTTCACACCTCCCAGGTTTTGTTCTTGAATAGAATCATGTAGAAAATATTTTTACACTTTCAAACGCAAATATTCCTCTTTTGCAATGAAAAAAAAAAATTAATCTGGGATATAAAATGCAGAATGGAAAAGATGATACCATAGGCAAAATATGCTAAAAGTTGGAGATACTAATACTAAAACAAATCAAACAGGAGTGTTATCACCAATATTTCAATGTGTAAATAGTCCTTGTAATTTTCACATTAAACACTAGTTGAATAGAAATAAATGGATTTGATGCACACTATTTAGCAGCAAGTGATCCTGTACATCCTATTATTGTACATTTAATTGTTTTAAAACTATCCCTGATAGTTACTCACACTTTCAATTCACATTGTTGATTTGTGGACTTAATAAAATCAATGTTTATGGTCACTCAATGTGCTCTGCTGTACAGAAAACTCTGTTATGCTTACATATGATATATAATATAAAATGATTATATTCTTTCTGTGCATTGTTTTACATCCTTATAGCTTTTTTTACATTCTATAAAAGTCAAACATTGCAAAATTTCAGTTTGGAAAATGTATGCTTTGTTTTATAATCTTTTTTATACAATTGTTTGCTATAATATATATATATATATATATATATATATATATATATATATATATATATATATATATATATATATATATATATATATTTTTTTTTTTTTCCTGGTATGCCTTGTACAATAAACATATTTAGGTAAGTTAATACATAAAGGAACTTCTTGTCCAAACATTATTCCTTTAACAGATTTAATGACATCATTGTTGGAATATTAAACACTGATATTTTAAATGTCAGACAATTTTTTACACACAGTTGAGCAGAAAATCCGGGGAAGCATGTCCACGTCTAGTCGCTCTGATTTACTGTGACTAGATAATTGAATTAAAGTTTTGTGTGTATAGTGCATGGACTGGGGAGGAGCAGCAGGAAAACCTGACACCCGAACATCCCACCATCTCACCGCACTTCATTTTTATCCATGTCCTGATGATCGGATTACATAAACCCCATTCGATTTATGACTTTTTTGGGTTCCTGTGTGAAATCCAGTCATGTTTGTTCAGACTGCAGAGCAGAAAGGTGACACTGAAAGGCCAGAGCATATTAAATGAATTATAAACAGATTAATTGCTTTTTCTTAGAAGCAGTCATGATGTGGAATCATTTGATTATAATTACATTAACAATGGATGAACCATGCAGGAAGGAACTTAAATTAAAAATATTAGCTTCATTAAATGTACTTTTGTTCCACACCCTTGTTGTTCTGTTCAAATATCAGACAAAGCCACAGTGTCTCTCTAAACATTAAGATAAAAACTGTTGATAAAAAACACTGTTATGGCATTTAAAATTTAAATGTAATACAGTAGTAAAGTATATTTTACATTTAAATATAAATTATATGTACTGAATACCAGTGGTAGGCCATGAATTTCACACCTAGGCCTTCAGTGATGTCTTACCTGAATGAGTCCACCTCCTAATGCCATCAATATGACACCGCAGCTATAGAAACCATCGACATTATACAGTATACAGTATTTATACATAAGAGTATGCCCCTCAGAGTGGTATCTCATGCAATGAGAACAAATGGCATTATTAAAGCAAGAAAACCAAAGAACACAGCCTGCATACATCATCTCTAGCAGAAGCATTAATAACCTCATAATTTTAATCTGACCCTGGGTTTTCCGAGCATTATTGTGCATTTTTATTCTGTGAATTATGGTTTTCCTGTGTATTTCAAAAGAAGGCAAATTGTGGTGTTTTTGTGAAAATACTGTGGCAAAGAAAACAAAAAACAAAAGTATTAGCAGTTAATGAAAAAGCTTGATAAATCTTTGAACTGTGTTGGCCAACCTCATGATGTCCAGCTTTTCTTGAAAAGTCAATCTTGTAAATGTCCATCTTACTGCAACCAAATCAATGTCTTCTTTGCTGTCAGCCACTGTGGAATGAAAAACTGAGATTATATTCACATGAATATATATGAGCTTGTGCATCATCCAATCAAAGGGAGAAACACTATAAAATTAAGACAATTGACAACTAAGAATGATTTAATACATACTGGACAAAAATATATTCAAACGTAAGTCAGTAATTCTGATTCACCTTGCTGGTACTGACAACCCACTGCTGAATACAAATACTTCGGTTCATACTCTTTGAATTTATACAATGTGAAAAAAAATCAATAGAAAATGTCGTTTTATGTTACAGTATTTAATCATCTTGTTATGCTATCACTTAAAGTGCAATATATTTAAATGAATACGATTTTTTTTGTTATGAATAATAACAGAAAATATCATATTTTCATATCTCCAAATGTCAGAAAGCTTTACTTCTAACTGTTACAAAACAGTGACACTGGAGACATAATAAATGTTCCTCACCATAAAACCTCACTATATCAATGAGTACATACAATTCATTTAAAAAGACTTATGAATAGGTTCCTTGAATAAGCTGTTACAACAGATAACACATTAGAATGAGCACATTAATATAAACCTGCAATACATTTAAGAGCTGCTTTTATAGAAAACTAATCAGCACATTCTGACCAATCACAATCCAGAATGCAACAGTTCTGTTCAAATATCAAGCACACACCACTGCTAAATACACACTAGCAAGTTAAATAAAGTCCTAACAATGTGAATAAGTAATGATGAACAGCTTTATTTTCTTCAGCAGGAGAATGAAATTTTACACTTTTACATTTACAATACACTCCAGGATGTTGGTCACTGTGAATAAATTTCCCTTTGTGTATTTTCTGCAGAACAAACACGTTATTTTGACATCTCATGCAAGGAGGTGAAATCTGAAATCTGAAAAGCCTGCAGGCTGCCGTGATTTGAAAGTCTAATTGGAGGCAACAAAAGTGAAATCCATCTACCTGTTTTTTTTTTTCCTTTAATGCAAATTTTGATTTTGTGCATAAAAATATCTTAATGCGAGCTACAAGAAACGTGAATAAATGTCTGAAATAATGTCATGATTTGTAATGTGTCACAGATGAGAATAAAAAGATGGAAGATGTGATAAAAATGGCAGAAGGAAATAGACTTTTGGTAAAATTGATCACATACTGAGTGTAAGTTCTAGTTTCTCCCTTGCTACTTCTCAAATCGCACACTTGGATACTGAATAATGCACTGAAATACTATACTTTGTGAGTAATACTATTATACTAAGCTTTTTAAAGCCCCAGGTAACTTCTGAAAAAAAATCTGAAAACTTATCGTGATATATATATATATATATATATATATATATATATATATATATATATATATATATATATATAATATTTAGAATTTTGAAGGTTGTTTTTTAAAAGTGTAGGCTGTATTGATATTTGAATCCAAAGAATGCTACATTTATAGTTGTCTGAGAGCTAAAGCGAGCATACTTGGCTGAAAGTACTGCATTAGTGGTATCATCATACTCCATGTACAAACAATGTTGAACAGGATTCCACCTGAAATATAACAATTCTGATCACTGTGTTATGTAAAAGGAAGCTAGATTAGAGGTGCCATGCCCAAGATTGTGATTGGTCAGGATTAATAAATTAGTTAAGTCTAAAGTGATTCATAAAGATTGTCACTATATATTATATCATTGCTAAATATAACACTACTTGCACTACTGGAGCACTTGTATATCATACTTAGTACAAAACTGTGAAATTATTAGCTCATGATGTTTTTGTTTCTTCAACAATATATACTAAACAAAATTGTGTGACAACATTAACCGCAGTTAAAAAAATATTTTGCTTCATGTGTTTTGAAGAAGGAATATTGTAGCCTTCTTCCTTGTGTAAATAAGTTTGATAGCGGTAGAGGTGGTGGTAAGAGGTTACTTTTGTCACGGAGATAGTGTTACACACCTCTCCCTTTGTCACATCTAACCATTTCTTCTTTTGAATTCCATGCAGTTTCAGTTACCTCTCCAATCAATCTCCTCATCATTGTCATCTACCGCCTTCCTGGTCCCCTTGGAGACTTCCCAGAAGAGATGGAGCCACTTCTTAGTACTTTCCTTTCTGACAACACCCCTCTGACAGTTCTTGGTGACTTCAACCTCCCATCTGACAAACTTCAGTCAACTTGCCTCCTGACTTTTCTGAATATCTTCTCCTTGACATTCAACAGCTGCCCTCCCACACACAAGGGAGGTAATGTCCTGGACCTGGTTTTCACCCGCCCTACCCTGGCTACAGACATGACTGCTACTCCGCTTCAAATTTCTGATCATCACCTGGTTTCCTTTTCAATCACTCTTCCTATTCTACCTAAAAACAATTTTACCATGCACTTCTGACCAAATTTTCTTCGGATGTGACTTCTGCTAAGGCTGCCTTCTACAAGAAAAAGCTCAAGGCCTCTGCACAAGATCCTCGTAAGCTCCACAACATCTTCTCTTCACTACTTAACCCCCCTGCCACACCTGCTCCATCCTCCCTGACTGGTGATGACTTTGTGTCCTTCTATGATCAAAACAAAGATTAAGGAAATCTGCCAGACCTTCACTTCCTCCCCAACAATGACTACACAACACAGCCAGGAATCCTTTACTATCCTTCATTGTCAAGCTTCTCAACCATAACAGAAGATGAGATGCTGCAAGTCATCCAATCTTGCAATACCACCACCTGCCCTCTGGGTCCAATCCCTTTAACTACGATTCAGACCATCTCACAAGATCTCCTGCCCTTCATCTTCACAATCATCAATGGGTCCCTAATATCTGGCTATGTGAACACTACCTTCAAGCAAGGGTTATTCCCATCTTGAAGAAACCTGCTCTGGATCCATCAGACATCAACAAATACAGACCAGTATCACTTCTCTCCTTTCTTACTAAATCTCTTGAATGCACTGTTTTCAACCACCTGTCTATCTATCTCTCACAGAACAACTTCCATGATCCAAACCAGTCTGGCTTCAAAATGGCACATTCCACAGAGACAGCTCTGTTTCTGAGAAACTGCATGCTGCTCGATCAGCCAAGCTGTGCTCTATACTTATCTTCCTCACCCTTTCATCTGACACAGTCAACCACAAGACTCTATTATCTACCCTTAGGAGCCTTGGTATCCGAGGAACAGCATAGGAAAGCCTTGTTTATTACCTGCAAGGTCACTCATAACAGGTAACATGGAAGGGGTCCACATCTGCCCTATGCAGACTCACCACTGGTGTCCCACAAGGCTCGATACTTGGTCCCCTTCTTTTCTCCCTCTGGTCATCCCAGGTGATTCATCTCCAGGTCAAGATCTCCTAATAACACTTCATGACTCTTTGCTCTCCAATTCAGCCACCGCTCACAACCTTGGAGTAACTATGGACAATCAACCGTCCTTCTCCTCACATTTTACTAATGTGGCTCGTTCTGTCAATTTCTTTTCTACAACATCCGACAGATTTAACCATTTCTGTCAGCACAGGCTGCCCAGGTGCTTGTTCAGTTCCTTGTCATTCTGAGACTGGACTACTGCAACTCTCAGCTGACAGGTCTATCTCTGAATGCTATTCGTCTACTGCAAATGATCCAAAATGCAGCTGCACGACTTGTGTTCAATCTGCTCAAGTTCTCCCACACTACCACAATGATGTGCTCCCTTCACTGGCTTCCAGTAGCTGCAGGTATCAGATTCAAAACACTGATGCAGCACCATCTTACCTCAGAGACCTCACCTGGCACTGAGGGGGTGGAATTAAGTCAACTCAAGTCAAGATGTCCGAACAAAGGAGTGCCTTTAAGTGACAGTTGAAGACTTTCCTCTTTCTGAAACACTTAAATTAGCACTTTTCAAGCTTGTTTTGATAAAAGAGTTGTAGTCTGATTTATCTTAAGTTTCTAACCTGCCGTACCAGTGTAGATTTATTCATTGCTAGAGATTTAAAGCACTTTTGTATGTCGCTCTGGACAAGGGTGTCTGCTAAATGCCACCAATGTAAATGAAAATAGATAGTTGATTAGAATTAGTAATTAACATGAAAGCAGAATTTGGAGGAAAAAAATTTTAAGCACAACAGGATGTAGAGTTGCTCACCATTACCACATACCAAAAATATAAATAATGTAATGTTATTAAAACAATGTTTAGTTTCACAGTGATTAGTAGAGCACTTATTACACTAATTAATCTGGGGAAAATGAGCCATGACATATTTTAATGTCTGTTTTTCTGTGTGATCCTTGTTCAATGTTAATCTTAATTATTGAGCAACGCAGGATTGAATTAAAACATTTGTCTTTCCTTTTGAAGACTTTTGAGTACACAGAGGGCATGCCGCATCATTTTGGTTGGCATGTTCGGCAGGATGGTGGCAGATTGAAAAAGAACAATATTGAACACGACTTTTTAACAGATTGTCCTCGTTGCTGTTATTGATCTCCAGTCAAACTGCCAGAGAGTGCTTGTGTCCTAGATGCAACCCTATTTGTTGGAGGAAAAGAAGAGAAGAGAGGACGGAAAGAGGGAGTGAGCCTCTGAGTGGACTTGGCATTCGGCCTCGTTTGTAGTAGTAAGCTGTCAAGTTCGAGACGTCCCTAGGGTGCGAATAAACGAATATGGTCTTACTCGCATTCTCTCTCAGCCTGAGAAAAGAGAGAACAAAAAAATCCTTTCACCAGCTCTGTTTTCTTTTTATAGAATTCCCCAAAGCAAATGGCGTATGCAGTTGGGTGACTACCTGCCACTCAGACACACACACTGTATTATACAGCAGAAACCACTGCAAGGAACTGCACTCATTTCATTATTAATCAAACAATCAGGTAAATTCACAATTCAAATTAAATATATAGCATTACTAAAACAATTTAGAAACAGAAACACAAATATAGTTTAACTGAATAGGAATTACATATCCTTTATGGGGTCTGGGGTTTCAACCACTAAAAATCTTGTGAAAACTTTTATTTTGTGTTCTCAAATTATTTAAATGTGGATGTAGAAATGTCAGAATTTCTGGAAAAAAAAAAGTTTATATATATATATATATATATATATATATATATATATATATATATATATATATATAGACATTTATATAGACATATATATAGACATTTATGTTGCATGCAAAATCAGTTTCCACACTAAAAAGGATGTCAGTAACTTTACATTAACTTTTACACAAAGCACACATTTCACCATTCAAAATGAAGTTAAGTTCAACTTAAATTTTACATAAATTAATAAACGTTTGTAAACGTTAAGGCCGGACAATAACTATTGCATTAATCTAAGACAGCACTGATATGTAATGATTGCACATGATTATGTTTATGTGGATTGGACGTTGTTTGCATCCATAATAATAGACTGTTTCTATATAAAAGATTGCATATAAGAAGTGCATTACTAATAAACCTGTGGTATTGTCACAGTTGCTGTTATAGAAAATCAATCATCAACAATGTCTGACCAATAACAATCCAGAATTCAGCAGTGCTGTGAGGCACAACTGGTTAAATATTTAATGGGAACTGGTGATAACAGTAATGTGTGTCATAATAAGAGTAGGTATTTAAGCCTTATTTAAAAAATTAAGTGTATACTTATCAGCAACCTCCATGATTAGTTTGCCCATAAATACATTTAAAAACATCCCTGTGCTTTACTGACAAGCTATTTAATACATGGTGCTTTCTGTGATGGCCATTCTGTCTCTTCCAAGATATAGAAGATTAAAAGATAGATAAATACAAGTAGTGAAATAACACCAGATGGTGCGAAACCACGCTATAGGCGAAGATTCACTGCAGCCAAATGTTGAGTCGAGCCCATAAACATCCAGCATCATGGCTCCTCCGTACTCTACTCATGGTATTTCCCTGTGATGACCATAAAAGCAGAATAAGCAGCCTGCTGACTTCAGCCCACATCTCTCACGTTGAGTGGGTGAAACCAGATAATTAGGCAGTTCTCAAAATTGCTGGTCTTTTTATTCAGGTTCTTATGTATGTAAATTCAGCGTTTCCAACAACCACATTTACAGAAACAAACTTTATGGTTACAAAAATCAAATGTTGCTTTATTGTTGCAGGAGTTAGGTGCAGTCCATATGCCATAGAACAGTTAGAATCATGTGTTCACACCAGTGGCAACACATTAAACCTGGCAGAAGACATTTATTTTTAATGACAGCTGGTGATCTACAGTGGCAGAAGGCTTAAATTGCTATTCATGTGAAGTGAGTGCTGTGAGTGATGGTATATAAAAAAAAAAAGGTGGGTGGAATTGTATTTAATGTAAATTAGAAGTAAAGTGATGTGATTAGCATCAGTATAAGTGCTAAGAATGAACAGAAAAGTCAGATTGTTCACTAGTGAATGGTGT